>NC_061508.1:170452202-170469172 GCF_022539505.1 Lolium rigidum
TCATAGTATTCATGGCGAAGTTTCTTCTTCGTTAAATTGTTATATGGTTGGAATTGGAAAATACTACATGTAGTAATTCTAAAATGTCTTGGATAATTTGATACTTGGCAATTGTTGTGCTCATGTTTAAGCTCTTGCATCATATACTTTGCACCCATTAATGAAGAAACACTTAGAGCTTGCTAATTTGGTTTGCATATTTGGTTTCTCTAGAGTCTAGATAACATCTAGTATTGAGTTTTGAACAACAAGGAAGACGGTGTAGAGTCTTATAATGTTTACAATATGTCTTTTATGTGAGTTTTGCTGCACCGTTCATCCTTGTGTTTGTTTCAAATA
Source organism: Lolium rigidum (assembly GCF_022539505.1). Classification (NCBI taxonomy): domain Eukaryota; kingdom Viridiplantae; phylum Streptophyta; class Magnoliopsida; order Poales; family Poaceae; genus Lolium; species Lolium rigidum. The sequence continues at coordinate 170,452,542 of NC_061508.1, forward strand.
ACCTTGCTAGCCTAAACCTTGTATCGAGAGGGAATACTTCTCATGCATCCAAAATCCTTGAGCCAACCACTATGCCATTTGTGTCCACCATACCTACCTACTACATGGTATTTATCCGCCATTCCAAAGTAAATTGCTTGAGTGCTACCTTTAAAATTCCATCATTCGCCTTTACAATATATAGCTCATGGGACAAATAGCTTAAAAACTATTGTGGTATTGAATATGTACTTATGCACTTTATCTCTTATTAAGTTGCTTGTTGTGCGATAACCATGTTTACGGGGACGCCATCAACTATTCTTTGTTGAATATCATGTGAGTTGCTATGCATGTCCGTCTTGTACGAAGTAAGAGAGATCTACCATCTTTATGGTTGGAGCATGCATATTGTTAGAGAAGAACATTGGGCCGCTAACTAAAGCCATGAATCATGGTGGAAGTTTCAGTTTTGGACACATATCCTCAATCTCATATGAGAATAATAATTGTTGCCACATGCTTATGCATTAAATAGGAGTCCATTATCTGTTGTCCATGTTGTCCCGGTATGGATGTCTAAATTGAGAATAATCAAAAGCGAGAAATCCAAAATGCGAGCTTTCTCCTTAGACCTTTGTACAGGCGGCATGGAGGTACCCCTTTGTGACACTTGGTTAAAACATGTGCATTGCAAAGATCCGGTAGTCCAAGATAATTAGGACAAGGTGCGGGCACTATTAGTATACTATGCATGAGACTTGCAACTTGTAAGATATAACTTTCATAACTCATATGCTTTATTACTACCGTTGACAAAATTGTTTCATGTTTTCAAAATAAAAGCTCTAGCACAAATATAGCAATCGATGCTTTCCTCTTTGAAGGACCATTCTCTTTACTTTTATGTTGAGTCGGTTCACCTATCTCTCTCCACCTCAAGAAGCAAACACTTGTGTGAACTGTGCATTGATTCCTACATACTTGCATATTGTACTTGTTATATTACTCTATGTTGACAATTATCTATGAGATATACATGTTACAAGTTGAAAGCAACCGCTGAAACTTAATCTTCCTTTGTGTTGTTTCAATGCCTTTACTTTGATTTATTGCTTTATGAGTTAACTCTTATGCAAGACTTATTGATGCCTGTCTTGAAGTACTATTCATGAAAAGTCTTTGCTTTATGATTCACTTGTTTACTCATGTCATTACCATTGTTTTGATCGCTGCATCCACTACATATGTTTACAAATAGTATGATCAAGGTTATGATGGCATGTCACTTCGAAATTATCTTTGTTATCGTTTTACCTGCTCGGGACGAGCGAGAACTAAGCTTGGGGATGCTTGATACGTCTCCGACGTATCGATAATTTCTTATGTTCTATGCCATATTATTGATGATACCTACATGTTTTATGCACACTTTATGTCATATTCGTGCATTTTACGGAACTAACCTATTAACAAGATGCCGAAGTGCCGAGTTGTTGTTTTACTGCTGTTTTTGGTTTCGAAATCCTAGTAACAAAATATTCTCGGAATTGGACGAAATCAAGACCCGGGGGCCTATTTCGCCACGAACCTTCCGGAAGACCGAAGAGCATACGAAGTGGGGCCACGAGGTGGCCAAACCACAAGGCGGCGCGACCAAGGGGGCCCGCGCCGCCCGTGGTGTGGGCCCCTCGTCGGCCCTCCGACTCGCCCTTCCGCCTACTTAAAGCCTCCGTCGCGAAACCCCCGATGCGGAAAACCACGATACGGAAAACCTTGCGAGACGCCGCCGCCGCCAATCCCATCTCGGGGGATTCCGGAGATCTCCTCCGGCACCCTGCCGGAGAGGGGATTCATCTCCCGGAGGACTCTACGCCGCCATGGTCGCCTCCGGAGTGATGAGTGAGTAGTTCACCCCTGGACTATGGGTCCATAGCAGTAGCTAGATGGTTGTCTTCTCCTCATTGTGCTTCATTGTTGGATCTTGTGAGCTGCCTAACATGATCAAGATCATCTATCCGTAATACTCTATGTTGTGTTTGTCGGGATCCGATGGATAGAGAATACCATGTTATGTTAATTATCAAGTTATTGCATATGTGTTGTTTATGATCTTGCATGCTCTCCGTTATTAGTAGAGGCTCCGGCCAAGTTGATGCTAGTAACTCCAAGAGGGAGTATTTATGCTCGATAGTGGGTTCATGCACGCATTGACACTGGGACGATGATGAGAAAGTTCTAAGGTTGTGTTGTGCTTGTTGCCACTAGGGATAAAACATTGATGCTATGTCGAAGGATGTAGTTATTGATTACATTACGCACCATACTTAATGCAATTGTCCGTTGTTAGCAACTTAATACTGGAGGGGTTCGGACGATAACTTGAAGGTGGACTTTTTAGGCATAGATGCGGTTGGATGGCGGTCTATGTACTTTGTCGTAATGCCCAATTAAATCTCACTATACTTATCATGACATGTATGTGCATTGTTATGCCCTCTCTATTTGTCAATTGCCCGACTGTAATTTGTTCACCCAACATGCTTTTATCTTATGGGAGAGACACCTCTAGTGAGCTGTGGACCCCGGTCCATTCTTTAATACTGAAATACAAATCTGTCTGCAATACTTGCTTTTACTTGTTTTCTTGCAAACAATCATCTTCCACACAATTCGGTTAATCCTTTGTTACGGCAAGCCGGTGAGATTGACAACCTCAGCTGTTTTGTTGGGGCAAAGTACTTTGGTTGTGTTGTGCGGGTTCCACGTTGGCGCCGGAATCTCCGGTGTTGCGCCGCACTACATCCCGCCGCCATCAACCTTCAACGTGCTTCTTGGCTCCTCCTGGTTCGATAAACCTTGGTTTCTTTCTGAGGGAAAACTTGCTGCCGTGCGCATCATACCTTCCTCTTGGGGTTGCCCAACGAACGTGTGAAATACACGCCATCAGCGAGCATCATTAAAATTGCTGAGCCCATCTTAATGGCTATAAAGAAAGAACTTCTTGGGAGATAACCCATGTCTTTATTTTGCTACTGTTTTGTTGTGTCTTGGAAGTTGTTACTACTGTAGCAACCTCTCCTTATCTTATTTTATTACATTTTTGTGCCAAGTAAAGTCTTTGATAGCAAGGTTCATACTAGATTTGGATTATTGCACAGAAACAGATTTCTGTCTGTCACGAATGTGAGCAGGGTTCTCTGTAGGTAACTCAGAAAAATCTGCCAATTTACGTGCGTGATCCTCAGATATGTACGCAACTTTCATTCAATATGAGCATTTTCATCTGAGCAAGTCCAGTGCCTCTAAAAAATTCGTCTTTACGGACTGTTCTGTTTTGACAGATTCTGCCTTTTATTTCGCATTGCCTCTTTTGCTGTGTTGGATGGATTTCTTTGTTCCATTGACTTCCAGTAGCTTTGTGGAATGTCCAGAAGTGTTAAAAATAATTGTGTCACCTCTGAACATGTGAAATTTTTGATTATGCACTAACCCTCTAATGAGTTTGTTTTAAGTTTGGTGTGGAGGAAGTTTTCAAGGGTCAAGAGAGGAGGATGATATACTATGATTAAGAAGAGTGAAAAGTCTAAGCTTGGGATGCCCCCGTGGTTCATCCCTGCATATTTCAAGAAGACCCAAGCGTCTAAGCTTGGGGATGCCCAAGGCATCCCCTTCTTCATCGACAACTTATCAGGTCACCTCTAGTGAAACTATATTTTTATTCAGTCACATCTTATGTGCTTTACTTGGAGCGTCTGTTTGTTTTTGTTTTTGTTTTTGTTTGAATAAAATCGGATCCTAGCATTCTTTGTGTGGGAGAGAGACACCCTCCGCTTTTTCATATGAACACTGGTGTTCTTAGTTCTATCTTTAATGTTCATGCGAAGGTTGAACTACTTCGTTCATTGATATATGGTTGGAAACGGAAAATGATGCATGTGGTATGGATGTCTAAGTTGAGAATAATCAAAAGCGAGAAATCCTCAAAGTTGATGCATGTGGTATGGATGTCTAAGTTGATGCATGTGGTATGGATGTCTAAGTTTGGACACAAATCCTCAAACTCTTATGAGAATATTATCTGTTGTTGAATGCTTAAGCATTAAAAGAGGAGTCCATTATCTGTTGTCTATGTTGTCCCGGTATGGATGTCTAAGTTGAGAATAATCAAAAGCGAGAAATCCAATGCGAACTTTCTCCTTAGACCTCCGTACGAGGCGGCATAGAGGTACCCCTTTGTGACACTTGGTTGAAACATATGTTATGCAATGATAATCCGTGTTAATCCAAGCTAATTAGGACAAGGTGCGAGCACTATTGGTATACTATGCATGAGGCTTGCAACTTATAGGATGTATTATACATAACACATATGATTTATTACTACCGTTGACAAAATTGTTTCTATGTTTTCAAAATGAAAAGCTCTAGCACAAAAATAGTAATCCATGCTTCCCTCTGCGAAGGGCCATTCTTCTACTTTATTGTTGAGTCAGTTTACCCACTTCTTTCTATCTTAGAAGCAAACACTTGTGTAAACTGTGTGCATTGATTCCTACATGTTTACCTATTGCAATTATTATATTACTTTGTGTTCACAATTATCCATGAGATAAACATGTTGAAGTTGAAAGCAACCGCTGAAACTTATATCTTCCTTTGTGTTGTTTCAAAGCTTTCTACTAAGAATTTATTGCTTTATGAGTAACTCTTATGCAAGTCTTATTGATGCTTGTCTTGAAAGTATTATTCATGAAAAGTCTTTGCTATATGATTCCAGTTGTTTACTCATTGTCTTCATCATTGCTTCGAATCGCTGCATTCATCTCATGTGCTTTACAATAGTATTGATCAAGATTATGATAGCATGTCACTTCAGAAATTATCCTTGTTATCGTTTACCTACTCGAGGGCAAGTAGGAACTAAGCTTGGGGATGCTTGATACGTCTCAAACGTATCTATAATTTCTTATGTTCCATGCTAGTTTTATAACAATACCTACATGTTTTGTTCACACTTTATATCGTTTTGATGCATTTTCCGGAACTAACCTATTGACGAGATGCCGAAGTGCCAGTTCCTGTTTTCTGCTGTTTTTGGTTTCAGAAATCCTAGTAAGGAAATATTGTCGGAATTGGACGAAATCAACGCCCAGTATCTTATTTTTTCACGAAGCTTCCAGAACACCGGAGAGAGACCAGAGGGGAGCCAGGGGCCCCACACGCCAGGGCGACGCGGCCAATGGGTGGGGCGCGCCCCCCTATTGTGTGGCCCCACCAGGGCCCCTCCGAGGCTGCCCTTCCGCCTACTTAAGGACTCCGTCGCGAAAATCCTAAAGAAATAAGCCACGGTACGAGAAACCTTCCAGAGCCGCCGCCATCGCGAAGCCAAGATCCGGGGGACTGATGCGTGTAGTTGACACGTCCGTTGGGAACCCCAAGAGGAAGGTGTGATGCGCACAGCGGCAAGTTTCCCTCAGTAAGAAACCAAGGTTTAATCGAACCAGTAGGAGTCAAGAAGCACGTTGAAGGTTGATGGCGGCGGGATGTAGTGCGGCGCAACACCGGAGATTCCGGCGCCAACGTGGAACCTGCACAACACAACCAAAGTACTTTGCCCCAACGAAACAGTGAGGTTGTCAATCTCACCGGCTTGTCTGTAACAAAGGATTAGATGTATAGTGTGGATGATGATTGTTTGCGAGAAAATAGTAGAACAATAGCGAGCAGATTTGTATTTCAGATGTAAAGAATGGACCGGGGTCCACAGTTCACTAGAGGTGTCTCTCCCATAAGATAAATAGCATGTTGGGGGAAAAAATTACGGTCGGGCAATTGACAAATAGAGAGGGCATAACAATGCACATACATGATATGATGAATATTGTGAGATTTAATTGGGCATTACGACAAAGTACATAGACCGCTATCCAGCATGCATCTATGCCTAAAAAGTCCACCTTCAGGTTATCATCCGAACCCCTTCCAATATTAAGTTGCAAAACAACAGACAATTGCATTAAGTATGGTGCGTAATGTAATCAATAACTACATCCTCGGACATAGCATCAATGTTTTATCCCTAGTGGCAACAGTACATCCATAACCTTAGAGGTTTCTGTCACTCCCCCCATTCACGGAGACATGAACCCACTATCGAGCATAAATACTCCCTCTTGGAGTTAAGAGCAAAAACTTGGCCGAGCCTCTACTAATAACGGAGAGCATGCAAGATCATAAACAACACATAGGTAATAGATTGATAATCAACATAACATAGTATTCTCTATCCATCGGATCCCGACAAACACAACATATAGAATTACGGATAGATGATCTTGATCATGTTAGGAAGCTCACAAGATCCGACAATGAAGCACATGAGGAGAAGACAACCATCTAGCTACTGCTATGGACCCATAGTCCAGGGGTGAACTACTCACTCATCACTCCGGAGGCGACCATGGCGGTGAAGAGTCCTCCGGGAGATGAATTCCCTCTCCGGCAGGGTGCCGGAGGCGATCTCCAGAATCCCCCGAGATTGGATTGGCGGCGGCGGCGTCTCAGTAAGGTTTTCCGTATCGTGGCTCTCCGTACTGGGGGTTTCGCGACGAAGGCTTTAAGTAGGCGGAAGGGCAACGCGGGGGGCCACACGAGGGCCCCACACGCCAGGGCCGCGCGGCCTAGACCTGGGCCGCGCCGCCCTGCTGTGGCGGCGCCTCGTGGCCCCACTTCCTTTCCCCTCGGTCTTTTGGAAGCTTCGTGCAAAAATAGGACCCCGGGCGTTGATTTCGTCCAATTCCGAGAATATTTCTTTACTAGGATTTACGAAACCAAAAACAGCGAGAAAACAACAAGCGGCTCTTCGACATCTTGTTAATAGGTTAGTGCCGGAAAATGCATAAATACGACATATAATGTGTATAAAACATGTAGATATCATCAATAATGTGGCATGGAACATAAGAAATTATCGATACGTCGGAGACGTATCGGCATCCCCAAGCTTAGTTCTGCTCGTCCCGAGCAGGTAAACGATAACAAAGATAATTTCTGGAGTGACATGCCATCGTAACCTTGATCATACTATTGTAAGCATATGTAATGAATGCAACGATCAAAACAATGGTAATGACATGAGTAAACAAATGAATCATAAAGCAAAGACTTTTCATGAATAGCACTTCAAGACAAGCATCAATAAGTCTTGCATAAGAGTTAACTCATAAAGCAATAAATCAAAGTAAATGTATTGAAGCAACACAAAGGAAGATTAAGTTTCAGCGGTTGCTTTCAACTTATAACATGTGTATCTCATGGATAATTGTCAACATAGAGTAATATAACAAGTGCAATATGCAAGTATGTAGGAATCAATGCACAGTTCACACAAGTGTTTGCTTCTTGAGGTGGAGAGAGATAGGTGAACTGACTCAGCATTAAAAGTAAAAGAAAGGTCCTTCAAAGAGGAAAGCATCGATTGCTATATTTGTGCTAGAGCTTTTATTTTGAAAACAAGAAACAATTTTGTCAACGGTAGTAATAAAGCATATGTATTATGTAAATTATATCTTACAAGTTGCAAGCCTCATGCATAGTATACTAATAGTGCCCGCACCTTGTCCTAATTAGCTTGGACTACCGGATCATCGCAATACACATGTTTTAACCAAGTGTCACAAAGGGGTACCTCCATGCCGCCTGTACAAAGTTCTAAGGAGAAAGCTCGCATTTTGGATTTCTCGCTTTTGATTATTCTCAACTTAGACATCCATACCGGGACAACATGGACAACAGATAATGGACTCCTCTTTAATGCATAAGCATGTAGCAACAATTAGTGTTCTCATATGAGATTGAGGATATATGTCCAAAACTGAAACTTCCACCATGATTCATGGCTTTAGTTAGCGGCCCAATGTTCTTCTCTAACAATATGCATGCTCTAACCATTAAAGTGGTAGATCTCTCTTACTTCAGACAAGACGGACATGCATAGCAACTCACATGATATTCAACAAAGAGTAGTTGATGGCGTCCCCAGAAACATGGTTATCGCACAACAAGCAACTTAATAAGAGATAAAATGCATAAGTACATATTCAATACCACAATAGTTTTAAAGCTATTTGTCCCATGAGCTATATATTGCAAAGGTGAAGAATGGAAATTTTAAAGGTAGCACTCAAGCAATTTACTTTGGAATGGCGGAGAAATACCATGTAGTAGATAGGTATGATGGACACAAATGACATAGTGGTTGGCTCAAGGATTTTGGATGCATGAGAAGTATTCCCTCTCGATACAAGGTTTAGGCTAGCAAGGTTATTTGAAACAAACACAAGGATGAACCGGTGCAGCAAAACTCACATAAAAGACATATTGTAAACATTATAAGACTCTACACCGTCTTCCTTGTTGTTCAAAACTCAATACTAGAAATTATCTAGACTTTAGAGAGACCAAATATGCAAACCAAATTTAGCAAGCTCTAGGTGTTTCTTCATTAATGGGTGCAAAGTATATGATGCAAGAGCTTAAACATGAGCACAACAATTGCCAAGTATCAAATTATTCAAGAAATTTTAGAATTACTACATGTAGCATTTCCCGATTCCAACCATATAACAATTTAACGAAGAAGATTCAACCTTCGCCATGAATACTATGAGTAAAGCCTAAGGACATATTTGTCCATATGCAACAGCAGAGCATGTCTCTCTCCCACACAATGAATGCTAGGATCCATTTTATTCAAACAAAACAAAAACAAAAACAAACCGACGCTCCAAGCAAAGTACATAAGATGTGATGGAATAAAAATATAGTTTCAGGGGAGGAACCTGATAATGTTGTCGATGAAGAAGGGGATGCCTTGGGCATCCCCAAGCTTAGACGCTTGAGTCTTCTTAGAATATGCAGGGGTGAACCACCGGGGCATCCCCAAGCTTAGAGTTTTCACTCTCCTTGATCATATTGCATCATTCTCCTCTCTTGATCCTTGAAAACTTCCTCCACACCAAACTCGAAACAACTCATTAGAGGGTTAGTGCACAATAAAAATTAACATGTTCAGAGGTGACACAATCATTCTTAACACTTCTGGACATTTCATAAAGCTACTGGACATTAATGGAACAAAGAAATTCATCCATCATAGCAAAAGAGACAATGCGAAATAAAAAGGCAGAATCTGTTAAAACAGAACAGTCCGTAAAGATGGATTTTATTGAGGCACCAGACTTGCTCAAATGAAAATTCCCAAATTGAATGAAAGTTGCGTACATATCTTAGGATCACGCACGTAAATTGGCATATTTTTTTGAGCTACCTACAGAGGGGCAGGTCGAAATTCGTGACAGCAAAGAAATGCATTACTCGCGCCAGTAATCCAAATCTAGTATGAACCTTACTATCAAAGACTTTACTTGGCACAACAAAGCACAAAACTAAGATAAGGAGAGGTTGCTACAGTAGTAAACAACTTCCAAGACTCAAATATAAAATAAAAGTACTGTAGTAAAAACATGGGTTGTCTCCCATAAGCGCTTTTCTTTAACGCCTTTCAGCTAGGCGCAGAAAGTGTGTATCAAGTGTTATCAAGAGATGAGGCATCGGCATTACCTTGGGCTTTACCCTTAACTTTCTTGTTCTTTTTCTTACTATTTGGTTTAGGGAATATATGTCTACCCCCGGGTGTAGAGGTGAATTTTAGGGTACCTTCTCCCATATCTATGACTGCTCCCAATAGTTTCAGCAGGGATCTTCCGAGTGTGATTTGTCCTGTTCCTGCACATTCAATAACAAGATAATCAATAGATATTGTTCTCCCAAGAATGGTTGTATGCACACCCGCAGCTATTCCTTTAGGAATTATAACAGAGTTATCAATAAGAGTTATTCCTTCTCCCCCTTCGACAAATCCCCAAAGTTTCAAAGATTTATGAATACTCCTAGGCAATAGGCAAAATTCAGTCATAATATCACAATTAGCATGAAGAGTTTGGTCTCCTATAACAATTTTAATAGTAGGATCCCACAATGAAGGTTCAGAGTTCACTAAAACTTGATCGAGACGGTTACGAACATATCCATAATTTTCATTCAAGCGAGATGCACTTGTCTCAAGAGTGTTTAATCTATTATAAATGCTAATAAGGGCTGAATCAAAGTTATTAGCTGAATCATGTGATGCAACCAACTTCTTTATGACATTAAAAGCTTGATCCCCATTGCAATGAAGGAAATCTCCTCCCACTATAGCATCCAAGGCATATCTATAGCGAATCATAAGACCAAAATAAAAATTACTAAGGAGCAAACTTAGAGTCATTTGAGGTTCGGTTTTACGATAAGAAGTAAAAATTCTGGACCAAGCATCTTTAAAACTCTCCTCATCCCCTTGTTTAAAAGTGAAGACTAATTCCTCAGGTGAAGAAGTAACAAGTGCAGAACTAGACATGGTAACAAAAGTAAAATGCAAGTAACTAATTTTTTTGTGTTTTTGATATAGAGTGCAAGATAGTAAATAAAGTAAAGCTAGCAACTAATTTTTTTGTGTTTTGATATAAGTGCAGCAAACAAAGTAGTAAATAAAATAAAGCAAGACAAAACGAAGTAAAGAGATTGGATTGTGGAGACTCCCCTTGCAGCGTGTCTTGATCTCCCCGGCAACGGCGCCAGAAATTTGCTTGATGCGTGTAGTTGACACGTCCGTTGGGAACCCCAAGAGGAAGGTGTGATGCGCACAGCGGCAAGTTTCCCTCGATAAGAAACCAAGGTTTAATCGAACCAGTAGGAGTCAAGAAGCACGTTGAAGGTTGATGGCGGCGGGATGTAGTGCGGCGCAACACCGGAGATTCCGGCGCCAACGTGGAACCTGCACAACACAACCAAAGTACTTTGCCCCAACGAAACAGTGAGGTTGTCAATCTCACCGGCTTGCTGTAACAAAGGATTAGATGTATAGTGTGGATGATGATTGTTTGCAGAAAATAGTAGAACAATAGCAGCAGATTTGTATTTCAGATGTAAAGAATGGACCGGGGTCCACAGTTCACTAGAGGTGTCTCTCCCATAAGATAAATAGCATGTTGGGTGAAAAAATTACAGTCGGGCAATTGACAAATAGAGAGGGCATAACAATGCACATACATGATATGATGAATATTGTGAGATTTAATTGGGCATTACGACAAAGTACATAGACCGCTATCCAAGCATGCATCTATGCCTAAAAAGTCCACCTTCAGGTTATCATCCGAACCCCTTCCGGTATTAAGTTGCAAAACAACGGACAATTGCATTAAGTATGGTGCGTAATGTAATCAATAACTACATCCTCGGACATAGCATCAATGTTTTATCCCTAGTGGCAACAGTACATCCATAACCTTAGAGGTTTCTGTCACTCCCCCAGATTCACAGAGACATGAACCCACTATCGAGCATAAATACTCCCTCTTGGAGTTAAGAGCAAAAACTTGGCCAGAACCTCTACTAATAACGGAGAGCATGCAAGATCATAAACAACACATAGGTAATAGATTGATAATCAACATAACATAGTATTCTCTATCCATCGGATCCCGACAAACACAACATATAGAATTACAGATAGATGATCTTGATCATGTTAGGCAGCTCACAAGATCCGACAATGAAGCACATGAGGAGAAGACAACCATCTAGCTACTGCTATGGACCCATAGTCCAGGGGTGAACTACTCACTCATCACTCCGGAGGCGACCATGGCGGTGAAGAGTCCTCCGGGAGATGAATCCCCTCTCCGGCAGGGTGCCGGAGGCGATCTCCGGAATCCCCCGAGATGGGATTGGCAGCGGCGGCGTCTCGGTAAGGTTTTCCGTATCGTGGCTCTCCGTACTGGGGGTTTCGCGACGAAGGCTTTAAGTAGGCGGAAGGGCAACGCGGGGGGCCACACGAGGGCCCCACACGCCAGGGCCGCGCGGCCTAGACCAGGGCCGCGCCGCCCTGCTGTGGCGGCGCCTCGTAGCCCCACTTCCTTTCCCCCTCGGTCTTCTGGAAGCTTCGTGCAAAAATAGGACCCTGGGCGTTGATTTCGTCCAATTCCGAGAATATTTCTTTACTAGGATTTCTGAAACCAAAAACAACGAAAACAACAGAATCGGCTCTTCGGCATCTTGTTAATAGGTTAGTGCCGGAAAATGCATAAATACGACATATAATGTGTATAAAACATGTAGATATCATCAATAATGTGGCATGGAACATAAGAAATTATCGATACGTCGGAGACGTATTAGGGACAGAAGTCTCTGTTCCGGCACGCCGCCGGGACGGGGAATTGCCCCCGGAAGGCATCTCCATCGACATCACCGCCATCTCCATCGACGCTGTTGTCTCCTATGATGAGGAGGGAGTAGTTCTCCCCCGAGGCTAAGGGCTGTACCGGTAGCTATGTGGTTCATCTCTCTCTCCCATGTGATCTTTATGTGATCATAAGCTTTGTGATCTAGTTGAATATCATCTATGTGCTACTCTAGTGATGTTATTAAAGTAGTCTATTCCTCCTTCATGATGTAATGGTGACAGTGTGTGCATCATGTAGTACTTGGTATAAGTTATGATTGTGACCTCTTGTAGATTATGAAGTTAACTATTACTATGATAGTATTGATGCGATCTATTCCTCCTTCATAGTGTAATGGTGACAGTGTGTGCGCTATGTTAGTTCTCGGTCTAAATTGCAATGATCTATTATGCACTCTAAGGTTATTTAAATATGAACATCGAATGTTGTGGAGCTTGTTAACTCCGGCATTGAGGTGCTCTTGTAGCCCTACACAATGAATGGTGTTTGTCATCCAACAAGAGAGTGTAGAGAAAGTAGTATTTGTTTATTCAGTTATGTGATCAATGTTGAGAGTGTCCACTAGTGAAAGTATGATCCCTAGGCCTTGTTTCTCTAATAGAAAGTTACACCACAGAGAATTGCTTCCCACGCCAGCAAGCTATTTTCTGGCACCGCTTGTTTACTGTTTTACTGCATCTTTATTTCCTGCAATATTACCACCATCTATACCACCTGTGTTTACTATCTCTTTGCCGAACTAGTGCACTTATATATCTGACAAGTGTATTATGTGTGTTGGGGACACAAGAAACTTCTTGTATCGTGATTGCAGGGTTGCTTGAGAGGGATATCTTTGACCTCTTCCTCCCTGAGTTCGATAAACCTTGGGTGATTCACTTAAGGGAAACTTGCTGCTGTTCTACAAACCTCTGCTCTTGGAGGCCCAACACTGTCTACAGGAATAGAAGCGTGCGTAGACATCACGCCGCATCATATTACCACTGCTTTCACATCACCCTGTTGCTAGTGCTTTTCCAGGTGCAGCTGAATGGACAACTCCGCTGTCAAGACTTATAAGTATTCTTTGGCTCCCCTTGTGTCGAATCAACAAATTTGAGTTTTACTTCCCTCGAAGACCGTTGCGATCCCCTATACTTGTGGGTCATCAAGCACAAATATCCGGCCAAATATCCAGCCTGGATCCAGGGGAGTACTAAGAGCCCGTCGCCAAAGTCCTTAGCCGTTTTTCAGGGATCGGATATTTTGCAAATATCCGGCCCCGGATTATCCTGCCTGTGATAATTTTCCTGCTTCCTTTTCTCTTGTTTTTCAACACAAATTCAACCATTAATAATTTTATGCACTATATCAACGCACATTAGTGTATCACACATGTTGTCATCAAACACACAAAACTTAATTAGAGAGATGTTCTTTCAATGAGTCCATGTACATAAAAATAAAAAATCACCGTACGTGTAATAATTTTGAACAAAAAAATTGCGTCATTTGTAAAACTTATATTTGTACTAATAGTCACCAAAGGTGTTCATGTATAAATAAAAGTTGCCTATGATAATGGCACAAAGTATTCACATCGTAAAAAAAATGGCTTCAGGAAAAACACTTTCATTTATTTTGAATGAATATCCATGACTTTAGATCATAAATGTTATATATTCTCCAAAAAAAATACTACAAAAATTAAAAAAATGAAATGGAGAAAATGAATTTCAATGATTGAATAGGTAATTGAAATTAATGTATAAATATATCTATATCTATATCTATATCTATATCTATATCTATATCTATATCTCCCATACGATGTTGCTGAATTTTGAAAACTATTAGTGTAGCCTTATTTCGACATAGTTAGATAGTCCAAAGATTTTTTTTATTAATTTCCAAATAAATGTTCATGAAATTTCAAAAGAAATCGTTGCTTAAATCACAATGGAACTTCATACATTTGGAAATAATCATGACTATCCAGAAAAAGTGCAAAGTGAAAAATGGAATAGTTAGTGAAATTTATCTTAACATTTAAAACTAGAACCTAATATACTCGAAAAAATATATAAGGTGAAAACGGGAAATGTGAATACATCATGCTCACTATATGAATTAGAAACTATAATATTCCCTCCGATTAAAATTATTTATTGCAAGTTTAGCAAAACTAGCCGAATACCTGGGCGTTGCAACGGTACCACATATGTGTCCATGTTCATCGAATCCGCTACATGTAATTTGGATCAGAGGGTAGAAAGGTATAGGGTGAAAATATAAAAGGAAAAATAATAAATAAGTAAAAAAGTACACCTCACCTTATTGGGTTGGGCCCAATAAAACATCTATCGGATAACTTTGTTTTGGTCCATCAAAAAAAGGAAAACAATGTCTGGGTCCTTGAAAAGGAAGGGAAGTTTTATTTGGGGTGCTTGGGTAGGCATATGGCCATTCAACGGACTACCATATAATTTAACTAGCTCCACTGACCCCAAATTTCAGTAGGTCCCAAGGAACTACAGTGAGGAAGGAAGGAAGCAGAGGTCCAATCCCCTAGGAGAATTTTGAGAAAAGTTTACTAGCAACAACATGCGTAATTGCCAAGGTTTAGTAATCACCGAGAAAGGTGAGCTATGAAAGGCACAAACCATAGGCCAAATGTGACCTAGCATTCAGCTTCCAATTGCGATGTACTCCAACATCTTTTGGATTAGAAGAGGCGAAGGGAGTTGGGGGAGCTTCACACGGCATTTGAGTACATACGAAACTCAGGAACCTACAAGTCGGATCGAAGAGGGAGGGAGGAAGACTTCCCTGGTAGAAAACCAGCTATCGTTTCATATATGCGCCAGGAGATAGTATCCTATCCCCCTCAATCTCAGGAGTAGCTTTCTCTATGCCGGACGGACGAGCTCTTTGCTTATTATTTCTCGGGTGGGATGAAGGTCGAAATGTCTAGTTTGAATTGCTTATGATTATATAGTTTGAATCGCCTAGCTTCATACCAAGGTTGTTCTACAATAGAACCAAGTAAGAAAGTAAGCCCATTCAATTGAAATAGCTTCCTCGCTTCGCAGGTCGATACCCACCGAAACTATGGATACGATAGACTCGGGAGGGGGAAAGGGTTACTTTATTTGGGCTGCTAAGTCTTTCTTGTTGATTCCGGCAATAAAGGGACCTTCTTAATCCTTCGTGCTCCACACCCGCCTCACTGGACCTATCCATTCGATACCTCTCCTCTAATACCAACTCGACACGGCTGGAAGAAGACGCATGTTCACTTATAATGAAATTATAACCTATATAAAAGTTGTACAGTTTAGCACTCCCTAATTAATCGGGGCACTGTAGATGAAGAATTTTCGATGGATTAGGTTCCTTTTCCCAGCGACACGTGCACAGTTATTTTTCTTTGCCTTCAGTGACTTTTTTCCTTCCTTTTTTCTTGGAGAGATCGGGCAACTGGCTACCGGCAGGACCAGTTAGCAGCGTTTATTATTGACAGTTTTCCAGTCTATCGGTAAATTTCCTATTTTTAGTTAGCTTTACCCCAGCCCACACCGGTTAAAGACTTAGGCCTTGTTCGGTTGCTCCCGACCCGACCGATATTGGGCTGAAATTCACGTGGTTGCACCGGTGTTGGGCCCCCGGGGTTGAGATACCGGCCCGCACCTGAAACGAATTCGGTTAAACCACGGCGGTTTTTTACTCCGCCCGGTTTTGCATGAAACCCCGCGATTTGACCGGTTTTTAGAAACGCTAGAGTAGGCTCGTGGATTGTATCCCGAGCGAGGCGAGCGAAACGGTTTTCCTCCCTCTCGTCTCTTTCCTCACCTCTCGCGACAGCCACGGCGGCGACTCCAGCGGAGGGGACGACGGCGTCAAATCGAGCGGAGGGGAAGGCGGCGGCGAATCGACTGGAGTGGGTGGCGGCGGCGAATCGACCGGATGGGACGGCGGCGGCGGCGAATCGACCGGATGGGACGGCGGCGGCGGCGAATCGACCGGATGGGACGGCGGCGGCGGCGAATCGACGATGGCCGGCTGTAGGAGAGGAGCTCCACGACTCTGACACCGCCACGGAGCACAACTGAAGACCTGGCCGACGGCATCTCCGCCTTCCCCGCCTCCGATTCTGACTGCCAGTTTGGCCTGCTGCTTGTTAGGGGAGGAATTAACCGAACGTGCAAACAGTAGACGGGAATACTAGAAATGTGAGGATAGGTAGTCCCACGGATCGTGGTGACAAGCGGGATTCACCCAGACCCCCGGGTGGGTAGTTCCCTGGGTGGATTAATACCA
>NC_061508.1:170469272-170539741 GCF_022539505.1 Lolium rigidum
TTGATTGAAAAGCAATGATGATGAAATAAGGGACCGGGGTTCCCGACGATCTACACAAGTGGTAACTCTCCGGATAACAAGTGTTGGGGTGAACAAATTACAGCTGGGCAATTGATGGAATTGAATTTAGCATTAAGACAAAATATCCAGTCTATTAATATCGTAGGCATGTTTTCCATATATAGTCATACGTGCTCGCAATGAGAAACTTGCATAACATCTTTTGTCCTACCAGCCCGTTTGCAGCGGGGCCTCAAGGGAAACTAGTGGTAATTAAGGTACTCCTTTTAATAGAGCACCGGAGCAAAGCATTAACACTTGGTGGAAACATGTGATCCTCATATCAAAGCCATCCCCTCCTGTTATTCCAATTCGAGATCACTTTGGGGTCTCGGGTTCCGGACAAAGACATGTGCATACAATTTGTAGATACAATCTAAGCAACAATTATAGAGCCTAGATCTAACATCATGCCACTCGTGCACTAGTGACAAGCATTAAACATAACAATATTGCAGCAACAAATACTTCACAAACTTATAAGATATACTGAACATAATGATCAATCCATCGGATCCCAACAAACACAACACCGATTACATCATATGGATCTCAATCATGTAAGGCAGCTCATGAGATCATTGTATTGAAGCACATGGGAGAAAGTATCATCTAGCTACAGCCAAGAACCCATAGTCCCTGCAGGAACTACTCACAAACCGTCATGGAGTTGAAGTGGAGGCGGTGGAGTCGATGGCGGTGGCGCCGGGGGCAGTTCCCCGTCCCGACAGGGTGCCGGAACAAAGACTTTTGTCCCCCGAAACTTGGTTTTGGCGATGACGGCGGCTACGGAACTTTTCGTGGATGGAGGGTGATATGTTACGGAGTTTTTAGGTCAGAGGGGTCTTATAGGCGAAGAGGCGACGCGAGGGGGTGCACGGGGTGCCCATACCACCCCCATGCACTTCCAGGCCTGGGCCTGGTATGGCTACCCCATGGCACATATCCGTCTCCCCTTCTGGCTCCCGGAGTCTTCTGGTATATTAGAATTTCTGTGATTTTTCCGGAATTTTCCGAGCACTTTCAGTTTTGCACATTTTTTGCAATAAACAGACATAATAAACAGAAACTGGCACTATGACACTTGTTAATAGGTTAGTACAATAAATTTCATAAAATGATGCAAAGTGCACATAAAACATAGAGGAATTAGTGTACAACAAGCATGGAGCATCAAAAATTATAGATACGTTTGCAATGTATCAACATCCCCAAGCTTAACTCCTGCTCGTCCTCGAGTAGGTAAGTGATAACAAACAAATAATTTTTGAAGTGACATGCACCTTCAAAGTTCAAAGGATGACTAAATACAAATAATTTAAGAACAAGTAATAACACATTCATGATTCAATCAATAATAATTTTGGGATCATGCACATAAAACTAAGAATGACAACTATGATCTCTTAATGGTGCATGAACTTAGAAGATGAAGACTCAACATAAAAGTAAAAGAAAGGCCCTTCACAGAGGGAAGCAGGGATTACTCATGTGCTAGAGCTTTTTATTTTGAAAGCATGGAAACAATTGTGTCAACGGTAGTAATAATTCATATGGGTTATGTATAAAATTTCCTATAAGTTGCAAGCCTCATGCATCGAATACTAATAGTGCCCGCACCTCGTCCTAATTAGCTCAGATTTCCATGGATTATCATCGCATTACATATTTTTCAACCAAGTGTCACAAAGGGGTACCTTTATGCCACCTGTACAAAGGTCCAAGAAGATAAATCGCATTTGATTTCTCAATTTTGATAGATCTCAACTTAAGGACATCCATACCGGGACAACATAGAAAACAGATAATGGACTCCTCTTTTAATGCTTTAAGAACTCAACAATAATAATATTCTCGTAAGAGATTTTGAGGATTTGAGTGTCCAAGCTGAAACTTCCACCATGATACATGGCTTTGGTTGGCGGCCAAATGTTCTTCTCTAACAATATGCATACTCGAACCATTTCTCATGGCAAATCTCCCTTACTTCAGACAAGACGAACATGCATAGCAGCTCACATGATATTCAACAAAGGTGTGACAGGTTGATGACGTCCCCAGATAACATGGTTACCGCTCAACAAGCAACTTATAAGAACTAAGATACATAAGTGACATATTCCTTACCACAATAGTTTTAAGCTACTTTCCCATGAGCTATATATTGCAAAAACAAGGAATAAATTTTTGAAAGGTTTTAAAGGTAGCACACAAGCAATTTACTTTGGAGTGGCGATAAAATACCACATATAGGTAGATATGGTGGACACGATTGGAATTTTGGTTTTTGGGAGTTGGATGCACGAGTAGAGCTCATACTCAGTACAAATGAAGGCTAGCAAAAGAATGGGGGCGACCGACTAAGAGAGCAATAATGGACATAATCATGCATAGCGACAAAACTTATTAATCAAAGCATATGGTGATATTAAAAATCAAAAACCAAATGATCATCAAGTCAACTCAATTGAAACATCAAAGGAGATCTTTCATTTGCATCACTATTAATATGAGACTTCTTACTCGTATCCAACACCAATTAACTTATTTGAAACAACTCTCGTAGATAATATTCAGTAGATATCAGAGAGATAAATTCACTTGCATATAGAAAAACAACAAGCTCTGAACATAATATGAATGAAAAACTAGAACTTAAACGCAATACTCACAGAAATAGAACGCTCGTTGAACATATGAGTGAAAACTAGAGCGTTCATGCAATTAAAGCGGAGCGTGTCTCTCTCCAAAACAAATATGATGGGTCCAACTTTATTGAACAGCAAACAAAACAAAACAAAACAAAACACACACACAAAAACGCTCCAAGAATAACACATAATGCATGAAGAATTAAAAATATAGCGCACTGAAAAATAACCTGGTGCTTTTTACTGATGAAGAGGGGGTGCCCCGGGCATCCCCAAGCTTTAACGCTTGAACCTCTTGGATATTTCTTGAGGTGTCCAGGGGACATCCCCAAGCTTGAGACTTTGTCCATTCTTCATCATATGGCATCATTCTTCTCTCCCTACACTTGAAAACTTCCTTCACCCAAAACTCAACATAATTTATTAGCAATAGTAGTGTAATCAAAATAAGTAATCCACTTGGTTCTGGTATGACATATGTAAAGCTTATATTAAAACATTAGCTACTGCATAAACTTCTTCGGAAAGCTTCTTCTTTCAAAAGAACTCAAAAAGAAAAAGATTAAGAGGCAAATGCACTAATGGCAGAAATATGTCAAAACCGAACAGCAGTTAAAGATCGATTTTTTTTGAGACTTCTCCGTCGCTCAGATCGAAAAAATGTTGAACTAATGAAAGTTAGATAATAACAGGTGGAATATGCTCGTAAATTTTCAGCTCATGGTGACGTTCTGGTGATTTATGCGAATTTTTCTCGTGACAGTCCAGAAACAGAAACAGAATTGCAAATTCCCCAAATACTACTTTCTTACCATTAGAGGCTACTCTTGGCACAAAAACAAAAATAAAAAATGATAAGGAGAGGACATTACAGTAGAAATGACTTCCAAGACTCAACAAAACAGTAAAATAATAGAAATAAAAACATAATGGGTTGTCTCCCAAAAATCTCTTTCTTTATAGCCATTAAGATAGGCTTAGTAATTTGAGAAGATGCTCACATATGTAATATGAATTGAAGCAAAAGAGAGCATCAAGAAGCAAATATGAAACACATTTAAGTCTTACCCACTTCCTGTGCATGAGAATCTTGTACACAAATAAATTCACAAAGAACAAAGTGACAAGCATGTGAAGGTAAAACAAGAGTAACTTTAAAATTTTCAGCATGTAGAGAGGTGTTTTAGTACCATGTAAATTACTACAACCATATTTTCCTCTCTCATAATAATTTTTAGTAGCATCATGAATAAACTCAACAATATAACTATCACATAAAGCATGCTTTTCATGATCTTCAAACACATAATTTTTATCAAGCTCAAAAATAGTAGGATTAAAACAATCAAACCCACTTTTAGCAATTTTATAACAAGATGATTGATCATTCTCAAGAGGTATGGGACTACTAGTAGCAATCCTATTTTCAGTAGCATTATAATTTATAGCATCAAGTAACATAGGACCATCATCTAGAGCTTTATCATAAACACTCTCCAAGCAAAATTCTTTACTTCCATGCATTTCGAAATTAGGCACAAATAAAGGATTATCATGAGATTTATCAAAATAGCATGGATTAATATAAATAACAGTAGCATAATTATTCTCACAAGTTTTACTCACAGGGAATATTTCAAGAGAATCCTCATGAACATAACATTCGTCCTCCGTTGGTGAGCATGGAGGGCAATCAAATAATGTAAGAGATAAAGAGTTACTCTCATTAGAAGGTTGGCATGGGTAGCTAATCAATTCTTCCTCCTTTTATTCATCACTCTCCTCCTCTTTTTCATCTAATGAGCTTTCAAGTTCAGCAACTTCTTCTTCCACGAGTTCCTGCAAATTGTGGATACATTCTTGTGCATAATTGAGTCTCTCTTTACAATCAATGATATAATAATTATTGCTGAAATTTTCTGTGCAATAATCAAGGATAGAAGAGACTCTTTAAGGTCATGACAAGCAACACAAGTTTCATAATTTTTAGATATGAAGGATTCTATTTCAGAGGCTCCCATAAATAAGACAAATTGTTCTACTTCTTCGAATCCAAGATGGATATTGTTATTCTAATGATAGTTCGAAATTAAAACTTCTTCACTAAAGCCACATTGGAATTTAAGATGTTTAGTATCCTGTTTAGAGCAACAATTTATATCATGGAGTTTAAGCAAAATTTGAGCAATTGTATCCAACTTTTTTAACATGCCCCCCATGACTTTGCCCTTATATGATTCTCGATACTTCATAAATAATTCTGCAAGTTCCATAGAGTATAAAGCAGGTCCTACCATAACAACAGTTTTTCGATTTTTCGATTTTTCAAATTTTTATGGATTTTCAGATATATAGGAAAAATAAAACAAGACAAAAATAAACTAGACAAAACAAAATGAAATAAAAACAGCGAGAGAGGTGGAGTGGACTCCCAGGTGAACTTATAAGTAGAGCTATGCTCCCCGGCAACGGCGCCAGAAAATAGTCTTGATGACCCAAAAGTATAGGGGATCGCAACAGTCTTCGAGGGAAGTAAAACCCAAATTTGTTGATTCAACACAAGGGGAGCCAAAGAATACTTATAAGCCTTGACAGCGGAGTTGTCAATTCAGCTACACCTGGAAAAGCACTAGCCACAGGGTGATGTGAAAGCAGTGGTAATATGATGCGGCGCCAGAAAATAGTTGGTACTACTTTGATGGCGTGTTGACAGGGAAATGTGATGCGGCAGTAATATAGAGCAATAGTAACACAACAGTAGCAGTAACACAGAGGAGATGGCACTGGAAAATATCCCAGCGCGCAGTTGATTGAAAAGCAATGATGATGAAATAAAGGACCGGGGTTCCCGATGATCTACACTAGTGGTAACTCTCCAGATAACAAGTGTTGGGTGAACAAACTACAGCTGGGAAATTGACAGAATTGAATTTAGCATTAAGACAAAATATCCAGTCTATTAATATCGTAGACATGTTTTCCATATATAGTCATACGTGCTCGCAATGAGAAACTTGCATAACATCTTTTGTCCTACCAGCCCGTTTGCAGGCGGGCCTCAAGGGAAACTACTCGTAATTAAGGTACTCCTTTTAATAGAGCATCGGAGCAAAGCATTAACACTTGGTGAAAACATGTGATCCTCATATCAAAGCCATCCCCTCCGGTTATCCCAATTCGAGATCGTTTTGGGGCCTCGGGTTCCGGACAAAGACATGTGCATACAATTTGTAGATACAATCTAAGCAACAATTATAGAGCCTAGATCTAAGATCATGTCACTCGTGCACTAGTGACAAGCATTAAACATAACAATATTGTAGCAACAAATACTTCACAAACTTATAAGATATACTGAACACAATGATCAATCCATCGCATCCGAACAAACACAACACCGATTGCATCATATGGATCTCAATCATGTAAGGCAGCTCATGAGATCATTGTATTGAAGCACATGGGAGAGAGTACCATCTAGCTACAGCCAAGAACCCATAGTCCATGCGGGAACTACTCACAAACCTTCATGGAGTCGAAGTGGAGGCGGTGGAGTCGATGGCGGTGGCTCCGGGGGCACTTCCCCGTCCCGGCAGGGTGCCGAAACAGAGACTTCTGTCCCCTGAAACTTGGTTTCGGCGATAACGGCGGCTACGGAACTTTTCGTGAACGGAGGGTGATATGTTACGAAGTTTTTAGGTCAGAGGGTTCTTATAGGCAAAGAGGCGACGCGAGGGGGTGCACGGGGTGCCCATACCACCCCCAGGCGCGGCCAGGCCTGGGCCCGCGCCTGGGCCTGGTATGGCTGCCCCGTGGCACATCTCCGTCTCCCCTTCTGGCTCCCGAAGTCTTCTGGTATATTAGAATTTCTGTGATTTTTCCAGAATTTTCTGAGCACTTTTAGTTTTGGACATTTTCTGCAATATACATACATAATAAACAGAAACTGGCACTGTGGCACTTGTTAATAGGTTAATCCAATAAATGTCATAAAATGATGCAAAGTGCACATAAAACATAGAGGAATTGGTGTAAAACAAGCATGGAGCATCAAAAATTATAGATACGTTTGCAACGTATCAATGCTCGCCCCGGATAATCCGGGGGGGGGGGGGGGGGGATTATCCGGCCCTTACTTAGGCCGGGTTATCCGCCCCCAGGTTCCTGCAACGGCTCGATTTACCCCTTCTTCCTCAACCTGAAGCTGCTCATTCCTGCTCAAGTTCATCCACCATTAGAGCCACACCAAGAAACACAAGCTTCACTAGATCTTCTCCTTCAACCATCCAAAGCTCTTGATCTTTGGAGAATCGAAGGAGAAGACCCCGATCTACATCTTCACCGAAGCGATTTACATTTCCCCCTCATTTGCTTGAGAGCCCCTTTGCTAGTGTTCCATTTGGAAACTCTAGTTGCTTGTGGTTGATTTGTTCTTGTTATTGTTGTTGTGTTGTTACAGCTATTGGGAGCCTCCGATTCAGTTGTGAATGTGTGCCCCAAGAACCTTGTAAACGCCAGTTTTTCACCTCGAGGAAATCCCTTATGATGTGTTTGGATGTCTAGAATTGGGCTTAGAATTAGAGAATCTGGAATTTGGGGTCACTTTCCACCGTTTGGATTGGCCTCAGAATTAAAGCCTGGAAACCATACCAAATTCCACGGTACCGCTTCGTCCCGTGTTAATCTCCCGCAGCAGTTTCCGAGCTCTTCCCCTCTGAATCGTGTGGAAACCGGCCCCTACGTACCCCTTCGCTCCACTCTGTCGCTCGAGGCCTCGAGTCTTCCCTCGAGAGAAAGCTCCCGAGCCGCGCGCCTCCTCCCGACGGGAAGCAAGCTAGGCGGCGGCGGCGCAGGTTTGCCCCTTCTCTTCTCCCTGCCCCGCCTCCCCCTCCACGGGATTCCTCCTCCACATGCCCCGTTCCTCACCTCAGTCCCTGGCCATCTCTCTCCCCGCCCCTCCTAACCCTAGTCTGCGGCCAGTGGAGGCAGACGGCGATGGGAGGGTGACGACAGCGGCTATAAAGGGCGGCTGGGGGAGGTGAAGAGAAGAGAATAGGGCAGGGACGCTGGCTCCCTCCATGGCCCTTCTCATCTCCATGAATCTTTACATTGCAGCAGCCATGAACTTGCAATTTGGGGCTAATATTTCGATATGTTTGATTTGCAAATTTCTTGAAGAAGTAGTAGCAGCTGAGGCCAATTGGAGGTATACAAAATCTTTTGTTGACTCATAGTTTGATGTTTTCCTAGAGTAGATGTGAATTTCTTACATATGTCATCATCTATGAAAGTTGATTTGTCACATAGATATGAGTGTACCATGAATAATTCATGTAGCTTTGATGTGTGCATTGTAGTTTTTCTTATCATGTCTCAACTAGAGATGGTTGCTTACATTGCTGAAGAGAACAAGAGAAGGAAAAGAAAACGGATATTGTTGACAAAGAAATATTTCGAGATGTCATGTCTTGCTCTAGCTTATCTTAGTACGCAAAGGGCACCGAGGGACCTAGGATGCTTCAATGATGATGAGGAGAAGGTTGCATATAGGAAGTACATATTGAAAAAAACATATGACGGGTCCGAGACAGCTTGCTATGATGCGCTACGCTTAACTAAAAGAAACTTCCATGATCTTTGTGCTATGTTGCGTGAGAAATGTGGATTGAAAGATAGCACACTTGTGACAGTAGAAGAAAATCTTGCTATGTTCCTACAAGCTGTTGGACATGGAATTAAAATGAGAATCTTGGGTGGCACATACCAGCGGTCTTTAGAGACTATCAGTAGGAACTTCTCTACCGTGTTATCAGCCATCCTATCTCTAAGTGGTGACTTTATCAAGCTTCCCGATCCTAGTGTCAACCCTCCCGATGATTACAAATGGAAGTGGTTTGGCAATGCACTGGGAGCACTCGATGGGTGTCATATTCATGTGTTTGTCAGTACTGCGGACTGAGGAAGATATAGAAATAGGCACCAAGGATCACCACTAACATGCTTGGTGTGGTTGATTGGAACATGGAATTTCTCTATGTTCTACCTGGTTGGGAGGGCTCGGCATCAGACTCAAAAGTGTTAAAAGATGCTATGAGAAACGACCGCCAAGATGCATTTATTGTACCCCAGGGTATGACTCTTTATCTTGGCTCTTCCTTTCTCATGTTTAATTGTTAGCTAACTTATTTATTTCGCAAATAGGGAAATACTACCTAGTTGATGCTTGGATATACAAATGGACCCGGATTTCTATCTCCATTTAGATCAACTCGGTACCACTTAAAAGAGTGGGTTGCTAGTCAACAACAACCGCAAAATTACAAGGAATTGTATAACTTGCGCCATTCTCGTGCTAGAAATGTTGTGGAGAGAACCTTTGGGTTGTTGAAGAAAAAATGGGCCATCCTCCGTAATTGTTCTTTCTTTTCCATGGAGGATCAGGTACACATGTCCATATGGAATAAGTAATAATGTGTGCTGTGTGGTACAACAAACACTGACTATAAACTAAATATTTGCAGATTCGAATTATTAATGCATGTTGTGTGCTGCATAACTTTGCAAGGGAAAGACAACATGTGAGGGATAATTTATTGTTGCAGGAAGTTGACGCTGAATTAGCAGCTATGACTCATGAATCGGCAGATGATGCTACTTTAATTAGAAGTGTCCAACAAACTCCTCAATGGTCTAATTTTAGGGAGCAGTTTGCGGAGGAGATGTATGCCGAGTACCTTGTGGCACATGGAGAACTAGAAATTGAGTAGATAACTAGTGATGCAGTAGATAGCTAGCTTGGTGATGGTGCCCCCTTTTTTGTGCTAGCTTGGTGATGGTTCCCCTTTTTGTGTGGTAGCATGCTAATGGTTCCTTTTGTGTCATATTATGTACATGCATCATGTGTCAACCAATATATATATGCATTATGTCTCAAACTTACCGTTGTCTTTACTTTTTATGCCCAATCTTTAATTTAATTGTAGAAGCATGGCTGCACAAAAAACAAAGAAAGGCCCTACTAGAGCTTACCTTTCTTGGACTCCTGAGATGGACACGGCATTGTTGGACACCCTTGTTGAGCATCACAACAATGGTGATCATGCTCAAAATGGTTGGAAGCCACATGTGTACAATGCTTGTATTAAGCATGTGAAGGAGACATGTAATGTTGACATTACGAAAGACAAAATAGTAGGAAGAATTAAAACTTTTGACAAGCACTATGAGATCATTGTCAAGATGCTAGCTCAAAGTGGTTTTGGATGGGATTCGGAAAATAACATGGTGGAAGTAGACAGTGATGAAGTGTGATCTCGTTATGTTGAGGTACTAAACATTGTAATAAAATTCCGTGAATTACTTTTGCAACTTGACTATCATTTCTAATACATGTGTACGGTGTAGGCCAACAAGGCTGCATATAGCTACAGGAACAAGGTGGTGATGAATTGGCAATCTATTCAAACTATTTACTCACAAGACCATGCTACTGGTGTTGGTGCTAGGGCAGCTGCCGAGTCTGTTCAAGAAGAAGAAACAATAGTTCTTGAAGAATCTCCGGATCTACCTTCGAAAAGGCAACGCACCGGCGAAGCTATTTTGTGCATGATGGGACAAATGAAGACATCTTTCGATGATGCATTGAAAACAACCGAACCACTTCCTATGCCAAAGGTGACTCCTCCAACTGAAATCCTAGATGAACTAAAGAAGCTAGAAATGGAGAATTGTGACATGCTAAGAGCTTATGGGAAGTTGATCGTTAATGAGCGCTTATTCGAAGCACTGACGGTGCTCCCCGATGAATTAAAGAAGCCATGGCTGTTGACCCTACCTTGATGTTTGTTATGAACTGAGCTTGTTCTTAAAGCCTACTATCTACTTTCTTGTTGATGAACTGTTTGTGATGTGTAAGAGACATAAGCTACCTGTTAGAGACACAATTATTATCCATGTTGTAATATTTTCGGTACTTGAAAACTACTTTGTGCAATGCGCATTCTACTTTCTGCTTTATTTTGATTATTTTAATGTTTCATTAATTGCGGAAAATAATTGTTATACAATATATTATATATGTATGTTATTTGTGTACATGTACGCAAATTTATATTGTTCAAACTCAACAAATCATCAAATTCCACGGATTCCATAGATTGTACATCCAAACAACATTTGGAATTGGGCAACACCCATTGATTCTAACATCAAATTCCAAGCACACCCAAACGATAGAATTCAAATTGGAAGCTAATTCATTTCCATCTTGGAATTGGAATCTTGAGGCTAATTCAATTCCAAGCTCAATTATCTGCATCCAAACACATCATTAGTGGAAGTGGGCTAGGCCTTTGTGGCGTTGCTCACAGAAGACCTGAGTGAGGCCTTCGTGGCATTGATCTGGCCTTTGTGGCGACCACACTCCTCCAAACGTAGACGTACTTCCCCTCAAAAGGAAGGAACTACGGGAATCATCTCCGTATCTCCACGTGCTTCACTCTCGGTTATCTCTATCATTTATAGCTCTGGTATATCTTGTCTAGCTATATCTTGCTTAGTTATATATCTTGTCATATAGGTAAATTCACATAGTTGCATATCTAGAGAATTTATCTTTGTGCCAAGCCTAAATTGAAAAATAAGTAAAAAATGGTTAGCACCTAATCACCCCCCCCTCTAGGTGCGGCATACGATCCTTTCACTCATATCATAAAATACATGAACAACAAAAATTACTCCCCATCCCAATTTTAAATATATCTAGACACAAAATTAGACAAAGTTAAGACTTCCTCTATGGAGTGAATACATAGAGTGAATGGATTGTTAAAATGAAACAATAAGTAAATAAAACCCAAGATGAAAGAGGAATTGAGAAATAGAAAATAGAAGGAGAGGTAAGAATGGTAAATAGATGTTGAAAAGAGTGGGGCAAGGTAAATAAGAAAAACAAGAAAAAGCAGGAGAGAGAATCAACCTATGGTTGGGTGATTATTAGCATGGGTGAAGCGCCGTGGAGATGAAACTACGTGTAGTTACCCGTCGTGGCCCAATAGATTAGCAGATCTCACCATGTTTTCTGACGTCCTCGCTCAAATTGCAGCGACTCGTCTACCTATGTCGTTAGATCTTCCTCTATTCCTCTCTGTGGCTTCCTATCTGGCCTCCTCCTCAATCCCTTTTTTTCAAAATCTCGGTGACGTGATCACGATCCAACGTCGTAGTGATGCTGCCCTACCCCTGCACTGGTGCACACCACCGCATCGGCAGCCAGCGACCCAGTCTATAGGCTGCTGCAAGCTACAACGCCCTATCCCTGTCCATGCTAGGTGATTATTTCGTTCAGGATTGGTATTAATTGATTCCCCGCACAGATTATGTAATTCAGATGTATCAATGCAAATATTGATTTTTTCGATTTAGCAATGTTCTTTTCTTTGGAATATGCGAAAATTCATGATCTAACTGGTTCTGAGTATGTCATCACAGGTTCATAACACTGCAAAAATGGGGCTTTGGAGGACGGGCTTCATGGAACCCGCTTTTGAAATTTGTTGAAATCAATATTTTGAAGTTTCAAAAAAATTATAGATTTTGAAAATGATGTATTCTATGGTCCCGGAAAATCTCAATGAGAAATAGTTTATATTCTGGCCTACAAAAAAATAACAGATACAAGCAAATGATGTATTTTTTACTATTCACTATGCGAGGCCATTTTCATGCATATTTTGTGTTTTCTATGGAATTGGCCCACTCTTATGTTTTGTTCACGCTTCGCCACTGGTTAGGAGGGCAGTGGTACCCCCAACGCACCAGAGTTCAAATCCCAAATTTAACACTTTAGTGTCTCATTAAAAGATGAAATATTTTTTGAGCGTATGTATGTATGGTGTGTGCGTTTCGCAAAAAAAAAAAAAAAACAGGAGAAACCATTGTGAGCACTTGGGCAGGGAAAGCTGTTTTTTTTTTCGGCTGCAGGGAAAGCTGTCGTCTCATGGGCTCAAGTCTAGGGCTTAAAAAATCTAGGCCCAAAGTGTTACGGTTGGGCCACGTTACAAGATTATTACACGCTCTTAAAAAAACTCCCTGTAAATGTTCAACAAAAAACTTGATTAAGATTATACTTCCCGTGGAGGTGCTTCCTAGAAAATTCCATCGCTTTGCCGATTACCACCTTCACGTCTGGTACTATTGCGTTCGCTTCCTCGTTGCTTCTTCCTCCCTCGAAGAAGTCCCCAACGCGAGAGGATAGCTACAGACGGATTTAGGGCTTCTTCGTCCTCTTTCCTGACGATTTCTCGCTTCCTTTGTTCATCCCGTGCGGGTTTCTGATCTGGAATTCGGTTCCCCTGGTGAGTTTTTCTCGATCCTTCACATTATTTCGGTATTTCTGTCGGAATAAATCGGTGGGGATTTCGTTTCGGGTATCAGCCTTCGTCCGAATTAGTGTTTGAGATGTTACTACGCGTCTCGGGGCAACTTTGCACGAACTTTGGTAGGGTTTTATTGGATTTGTGGCGGTCGATTTGCGGGGAACAGTGTGGTGTATAGCCACGATTTTTATTGACTTTGTGCATGTTTTCTTGGTTCCACCGAATGGCTTGCGAATGTCGATATGCTGTTCCCGTTTTGATTATCTGTTCTTTCTGCAATTTGAGTAACTTTTAATTCTTTGGTTCCGGATGTGAATACTTTCTACCTGTTGAAACTATCATTTGACTGCAGGATTTTCTATTTCTTCATTTAATGAGGTGACTTAATTTTCTGTAGATAGACAGTGAACATCTGCCACAGATGGACAGGGGCGAGGAAGAGACGATCCCTAGTGATTCAGACCCTCTCCTTGAGAGTAAGGATGAGGCAGACACAATTCCCCAGCTCTTGCCACCACAGCCTGCGACCGTGAGTACGCTGGAGATTGAAGATGAGGAGACCGATGGTTCTTCGGCCGCTTGCTGCCGCATTTGCCTAGAGGCCGAGTCGGACATAGGTGATGATCTTATGTATTGGAGATACTATTTTGTTGTGTCAGCGATGATATTGTAGATACTCCCTCCGTCCCATGAAACATGTCCGAGATTTGTCAAAATTTGAATGTAACTAGATGCTATTTAGTGTCTAGATACATCTGAATTTAGACAAATCTCGGACAACTTTCATGGGACGGAGGTAGTACAATCTTGTTCTGTCAACTGGATTGGTTTAGTTCAATTTGGAATGCTTTTGTGTCTTCTCTGATAGAGGCAAGTATAATTAAGTGTGTGCATTGTTGATTAATTGCACAGCGCGATTTGGCAATTTCAACTGATAGTCCAAAATCTCTATGTGATGTACTAATTTGCTATGTATTCTGTACCATAACCCAGTAGGCAAAGTTTAAGAATAGGATAGCATTGACAAACTGAAACGTGGCTTTGCACCCTCCTGATGTCTATATCTTACGTGATGCAACCTTGCATCAACTGTCCTGGAGTCTGCAGAAGATCCATGATCACATTGCAGGTGTCTGAATCCTGAAGCTAACACTAGACTAACCAGTAGAAGTTCTAGCAGGATATGTATCATTTCACGCATGATTATTTTGACTTAACCAAATATTGTTAATTCATTTTCTCTTTGGTCTTCCAGATGTAATTTGGGCCAATACTTTTCTTTATAATTTGGGTTGTAATTGTTATATATTTGGATAGTAAATGCTAGTTGGGTGCTTTAGTTTGTTCTTTACCTGTCCAACAAATATGTCATGTCATTCTAATCTTTTGTATTCATGTGAAATCTTTTCTGTAGGTGATGAGCTGATATCACCTTGCATGTGCAAGGGAACTCAGCAGTTTGTTCACCGTTCATGCCTAGACCATTGGAGGTCTGTGAAGGTACCATATCTCCCAGTGTCATTTCACACATCATTTTTTAAATGAATTGCGATAGTTACTGTCTTACAGGCCATTTTAATGTATATATGTGTATCTTACACTATGTGCTAATCTAAAACATTCACTTGATGTGTCGTGTTGTCTTGCTTTCCATTGCCAACACTGGTATATCTTATTGGTATTACCTATACATTAAAAAATGCATAAGGCAGTAGCATATTGGTACGCAGAGTACTGTAGTTAGTAAACAGATCATGTGTATTGTACAGAGAGCAGAAAATGGCTATCCAGATTTTTTTTTTCTCTGGTGATAGTAATGTCAGTAGGACATGCCACAGTTCCACATTAACCTTGTTTTCAAATGGCAGATTCTGATATTGCAAAGAGGCTGTCAAATTTAGACTTGTATTCGCAGTGATATCCATTAGGAGTCAAGCTGCATCTCTCCAAGCTATCATCATTCAGCTTGATTTGGAGGGTACAGTTTTGACATTCGGCAGCAAAATTTGTGTCGCTTGAAGGCATCAACATGGCAATGTCACTGTTGGTACATTCAGTTAGAATCTAGGTTGAACTTGTGCTTCACTCCCTAGCTTTATTAAAAATACATGTCCTAACTAGATGCTACGTCTTCTAGATATGTTTTCGTCATTGATATATTCATTCTGAACAAGAAACACAGTTACGCGTTGCTTCTGTTTTTTCTGCTTACTATAGGAAGGATTTGCTTTCTCACACTGCACAACATGCAAAGCTCAATTCCATCTTCGAGTGGAAACTTTGGAAGATAACTCATGGCGTAAGATAAAGTTCCGGCTCTTTGTCGCAAGAGATGTTATACTTGGTTTTCTTGCTGTTCAAATTGTAAGCTTTTAACATTTGAAAGTATTTCTTTTGATGTCTCCCCTTTCATAAGATGGCATGCGTTATCTTTGTTGGTAGAGATGCTCATAGAGTTTATTGCTGCACAACTTAAAGACTGAGACAATTGCATTATTTGCAATTTATGTATTAAATCTTGAGTAAATTTCACAAAACTGTAGGTCCAATGTACGAACTATAACAAAATACAAAATAAATTCAAAACTGAAAGTATATCTCAGTGGTATTTCAGTTTCACCTATTGGATAGGTACTGATCTGACAAAT
Organism: Lolium rigidum; assembly: GCF_022539505.1. NCBI lineage: Eukaryota > Viridiplantae > Streptophyta > Magnoliopsida > Poales > Poaceae > Lolium > Lolium rigidum. Next base: position 170,485,008 of record NC_061508.1, read on the forward strand.
ACTTGTAGATGAGTGTCCTAGCAATACTAGTGCTCTATTTGTTTTCTGGGAGTAAGGATAAGCTGATGTACTAGTAATAAATTATTATGTCACTTTTCAATTCAAATTCAGGCGGGTTAAACAATTATTTGCATCTCTTTCCTTTTTGTGCAGACTATTGCTATCATCAGTGCTATTGCATACTTCCTAGACAGGGACGGAAGTTTCCGAAACAGTTTCAGTGAAGGTTGGGATCGCATTTTGTCAAAGCATCCAATACCATTCTACTACTGCATAGGTATTCGAATAAAGCCTTTCATTATAATGATGCATCCTTATCATTCATATTTGTGACCAAAAAATTTGGTTGGTACATCATCCAATGCAACTCTTGTTATTGAATCATCATCATTCCTCAATGCTTGGTGTCTTTATGCTCCAGGTGTTGTTGTTTTCTTTGTACTGCTTGGATTTTTCGGGTTGATAGTGCACTGCTCGTCCTTCAACGACAACCAAGACCCGTGCCTAGCTGGGTGTCGGAACTGCTGCTACGGTTGGGGCATCTTGGACTGCCTCCCTGCTTCTTTGGAGGCTTGCTTTGCACTGGTGGTGGTTTTTATCGTCGTCTTTGCTATCCTTGGGATTGCCTACGGATTCCTGGCGGCAACCATGGCTGTCCAGAGGATCTGGCAGCGGCACTATCACATCCTGACCAAAAGAGAACTCACAAAGGCAAGAACAACCTGAAACCAGTGTTGTCTATTCTCTGTGGCAGCAATCATATGAGTACTCTACTTACCATTTACTAGGAATTAGGATGAGCATACAAGCAAGGAAACTCCAAACCATGTGCAGTAGCTATTTCTGCTGCGCAGTAGCACTCGTTCAGATTGTGACTTCTGTATAAACGCTTTTCACATGCAGGAGTACGTAGTGGAAGATCTGCACGGCAGCTACACGGCGCCGAAGCTTGAGCCGGAGCACGAGGAGCGGCTAAAAATGCTGAAGCTCATGTAGCCTTTGTGCATATCCACAAGAAATGGCCATCTCGGCCACTGTATAAATCCCGAATGTATCTCCGAAAGGATTTGCCGGTAGTGTTGTTGAGTTAAGTTGTTGCTGAAGAAGTACGCTGATACCCCCAAAACTTTACTGCTCTCTGAATTAAAATCCTGCGATCTCTTTTATATACATCTGAATAAAATGTACTTCCTCCGTTTATAAATATTTCTCCGTCTACAAATTACAAATTGTACAAATTACAAATTGATGTCTGAGGTTTGTGTCTAAATATGGATGTATCTAGACATTAAATAAGAGCATCTCCAGCCGCGTCCCCCAAAGCAATTTGGGGCGCGCCGGGCCAAAAAACCGTTCCAGCCGCGTCCCTCAAAGCTCATTTTTGTCTGGCGCGCCCCGATACGGTGTCCGGCGCCCCGAGCCCGTCTCCGTCCACAGGGGACGCTCTGGGCACGCCGGACACAACGAAAAGCCGCGGGCCCGACGCGCCCGCGGCTCAGTGAAAAATCGTCTCTCATTCCCGCCAAATCCTGCCCCTCCCGCCATATCGCGCCTATCCCGCCGCGCATTTCTAGCCTCCCAACACATATCCCGCCGCCGATTCATTTCTCCTATCCCGCCGATTTGTTTCTCCCTCCCGCCGTCCACCCGCCGCCGCTACCCTCTCCCCATTCCATGGCGCCGCCGATAGCCCCCAAAAAGATGGCCAAGAAAGCGGCCAAGAAGCCGCCGGGCAATGCGACGAAAGGGGCGAAGCGCCGTTCGCGAAGCCGCGGAAGGCGCCGGCTCCGAAGAAGAAGCCGGAAGGATGGACCGACGATCAATGGCAGCAAGACTGTCTGCGCCTGAAGCTATCGACGGCGGAGCGGAAAGGACGGAGGGCGGCGGAGCAGAGAAGAAGGCTGTGGCGGCGCGCCAGCACCAGCACTTAATGGCCGGGTGTCTCGCCGCCACCAACGCGAGCCCATATAGTACGAACGTGCCGGTGTACGTTCCGGGAGTGTTCTCTCAGTCGTCCTCCGCCTTCTACAACGACGGCCCCTCCGGCACTCCCGGGTGCGTGACGCCTAACTTGTCGCCCCACTACCAGGATGCGCTGCCGCATGACGGCTTCAACCCCAACTACCTCTACTCCCCGGCGTACGAGCAGCGCGAGCCAGGACCCGGTGCGGACGGCGACCCTTTCAGTGGCCGCAGGGGGCCGCTCGAATTCGACGGTGCCGGTGCGGAGGGTGCTGAGGAAGAGGGCGGGAGTGAGGACGAGGAGGACGATGAAGAGGAGGAGGTGGAGGACGAGGACGACGAGGACGAAGAGGGCGGCGAGGGCGGTGCGGAAGAGGACGAGGAGGGTGCCGGTGACGATGATCTCGTGGAGGTAGACGCGGACGACGTGAAGAAGAAAAAGAAGAAGGCGTCGGGCACACGAGGCCCCAAGTGGACGGTTTTGGAGGATCTTTGTTTGTGCAAGTCGTGGGCGACGGTGAGCCATGACTCCATCATCGGCGCCAACCAAAAATACGGGAAGTATTGGGCGAGGATCAAGGCCGAGTTCGATGAGCGCAAGCTCATCAACAGCGACTACAAGAAAGTGACAATGAAGAGGAGCCAAAAGACAATGTCGACGCGATAGGCCATCATCCAGGCGTCGGTGAACTCCTTCCATGGATACCATCACGACTTAGTGACCAGAGCCGAGAGCGGCGCCGACCTCTCCCAAATGGTACGACTCTTTCTTCCATAATCTGTAGCGCCTACATTGTGTTCAATGAAATGATTCCGCTTCCTTTGGCTAGTTTGATAGGGCCATGGAGGTTTACGCGAGGAACTCGGATGGGCATAAGTCGTTCGCGCTGATGCATTGCTATACCAAGCTCAAAGGGAACGAGAAATGGCGGTTGACGTGCCTGTCGCTGTCCAAGGGGAAGGACGCCATTGATCTGGACGCGCCGCTGGCAACGTCGGCAGGGCGTCCTATGCGGCAGCAAGGCTGCCAAGGCTGCCTTGGCCGACGCCGCGTCCTGTGAGAAGACGCAGGCGTCGATCACGAAATGCCTCGCGAACGTCTCCTCGACCTTTCTCTCCCGCGACAAAAAGACCGACGAAAGGTGGGCGGAGCTGCTCAAGAGGCAAGAGGAGAAGTTGGAGCTCAAGAAACGCAGGGACGACATGTCCCTGTTGAGAGCGTCGACAGAGGGAATGTCTCCCCGGACGCGGGCGGCGCACAACTTCTTCAAAGGCTAGATCCTCGATGACATCGAAGCCAAAATGGCGGCGGCCGACGCTGCGGCCGACGCGGCGGCCCAGGAAGCGGCAGCGGCAGCAACCGCGGAGCAAGAGCCGGCTGACGCGTCTTCGACTGCTACACCATCGTCGGCCTATGCGACGGCGGCGGAGCAGACGGAGCATGCACATCACCAGGCAGATCGCGACGAGGTCATCGTGATCGACGGGCCTGCGTCGACTCAGGATACGTCGCCGTCGACCAACCCCTTCTTCTAATTTAGCATGCACTATGGTCTGTAATATGATCGCGCGCCTAGTACTTTGATCGCCGCTACTCTGATCGCGACGATTCGGCGGGAACGATCTCTTTTGAATGCAACAATTTTAATTACTGATTGGGGGCGGCGTTTGGGGGACGCGGCTGGGGAGCGACGTCCCCCAAAGGCGGCACGAACAAAACACGTCCCCCAAACGCTCAATCCGGCGCGTTTTGGGATGCTTTGGGGTACGCGGCTGGAGATGCTCTAACTACTAGATACATCTAGATTTATACAAATCTTAGACGTCTGTCTAGTACACTAGATCTAGATTTAGGCAAATCTTAGAGCATCTCTAGTAGAGCCCGTAAAAGGGGATGAAACTGAAAAACTCCGGCGAGCATACGGGTTCCAGCCGAAACTGGGCCAGAACGAAGCCTGAACTCGCGGCCTGGCCCGTATAACGAGTTCGGGCCCCTGAGAAACTGCGCGGCCGGCCCGTATTAAAAGTGGCTGTGAAGGGGAGTTCGGCTTTCAAACCCTACTCCCCTCCGCCGCTCCGCCGCCTCGCTCTAGATGCTCCGACGAGAAATTCTCAGGTCGCTAGCGCCGCATCGCCCCACGTCGAGCTCCCCATGGCTACCCGCGGAAGCTCCGCTAGGGGAGGAGGTAGTTTGGGCGGCGGGGACTCGCCCCCCCTTGTTTTCCGCACGGAGGAGGAGCGGCGCAAATGGGTCCGGTCGGAGGCCGCGCGCAAGGCAGAGCCCGCCGGTGGACCAACTGGGGGCTCACGGCCCCGGGGAAGCTTGCGGGGTACGCGAACGGAGCCGAGGGGTCGTCCTCCGGCGGTTCGCGCAACGCCCCTCGCCCTCCGGTGTACGATAGCTCGTCAGAGGAGGAGGGCGCGGCGCCGGCGAGGACGATCTTGTCCGTCGGTGACTACGTCCACGACGACGAGGATGAGGAGGCCGTCGTCGCGTAGTTGGCGGCCGTGTCCGACGCGGAGGCACGAGCACGCTGGCGCCGGGAGGAGGCCGATGCCGTCCGCCAGGTCCGCGAATACGAGGCGGCGCGCCGGGAGGAACACGTCCGCCGCGTGAAGCTGGAGATCGTCGAGCTCGACGAGGAGTAGGAGCTCCACGCGTCCGCCGCCTCGCTTTCCTCCGCACCACCTCTGCCGCGCGTGTAGAGGCCCGGGGTCGAATTTTGGGCAAAATTAGCTTGCGCAACTGTGGATACTAGTTAATTTAAGTTATTAGTTTGAATTATGTAAAGTTTGGTGCTCAATCGGAGCAACAACTATCGTCTATATGTGTTCATTGGTAAATTCTTCCGCGATAATTTTAATTTTATTTTTTCAGTTTCTATTTTGCGGTTCCTGTTCTACGCGATTGTCAAAATCGAATGAACTAACCTTTTTAGAAAACTGAATTACAGTTTTTTGGTTTCCACTTTTTCGGTTACTAGTATAGTAGAGATGCTCTTAGACTTCTATTTATTGACATTGACGGAGGTAGTACATCTGAATAAAATGTGCTCCGTGCATCTATGCCGACGCTGTAAAAGTTTCGCTTATCTTATTGTCTTGTTCCACTCCTTAGATATTACATCACGGATTCACGGTATGAAGCTTCATCATGTGCTGAACACAGTACACTATTTCACATAATTAAATTAGCGGTTAGCCTCCGCCAGTACCAGTGACGCCGAGGTCGGGTTTGCCTTCCTCTTTGCCGGCGCCGAACACCGGACCGCCCTTCCCAGTGGCATCCTCCACCTTGTCCTCGAGCCTCTTCACCGGCAACCCATGCTCGTCCTCGCTCGACCCTAGCTCTGTTCTTGGCGACTTCTGCCAACGCTCCTCCGCGCTGTTGGCTGCCGCCTCGGAGCTGTATGTCGTCGCCGTGAAAGCGCCCTTGGGCTGTGCGCCTTGCGCTCCGGACATGGCGATCGATGGAGCTTTCCCCTGTGGATGCGGTGGAGCTCTCGACTGTGGATACGGTGGTGGTGTTCGTCTTCGAGTTTGGGACGTTGGTTTAAGTAGTACGTGCTTGCTTGCTACGTGTCAGTGCACCCTATCTAGAATTGGGTGCTACGTGGCGCCCTAGTATCGTGTGGACCCGTGCACGTGGATGCAGGATAGAAGCTTCTTATTCATATTTTTTGGGAGCAACTCCAATCACCTTCTTTAAAGCACTTCTAATATAAATATACTCCTACTACAATAGCATTTGTATACGTGGTCTCCCTCCATAAAATTAAAACATGCTTGTTATACTTGCCTCTCCACTTCGTAAATTTAGAAAGTCTGGAGGCACTTCTTATAGCAGGTGAAGCAACGCGCGAGAAAAGCAACTGTCGAGCTGAAGATTTCCGCTCGCGCCCCATCGCCGATGTCGCCGCCGTCTTCGGGCAACGTCGCTCAGCCGCCGCCGTCCCGCCTCCTGCACCACCTCCTGCGCCCTACCGAACCTTCCGTCGCCCAACCGTCTCCTCCCAGACCACATCGGAGCCCACAACCTCGAGCATGTGTCGCTCCTCCTGGGGTCGATTCCGTCCGGATTGACCCTCTCCATCGTTGTATGTATCGATTAGGTCCAGATTCCGGCTGGATTGGCCCCTCCCGCGGCCACCGGGGATCTCCCTCCTCCTCCTCACTGCTTGCTCCAGTACGGGTTGCTCATGGCGGATGTGGCGGGCACCGCTGGCTTTGGCGGGCGGCTAGCACAGGCAAGAGGCATGGGCGGCCAGAGGGCATGCAGATAGTGGGAGGACGGTGTGTGGGTTCCTCATGGTGGTCGGCCGTGCGGGAAAGAAAGAAGAGGAAAATAGTAAAGGTAGGGAAAAAAGAAAGAAAAAAAAGAGAAAATGGTTTGGACATGCAGTGTGCAGTTTTGGATTGCTACTAGGAAAGCCAATTTGGTATGGATTGCTATACGTTCTCTCTCCCTTTCTTATAGCAAAATTTTCTCAATCCATTATAGCAATGCTATTAGAGATGCTCTAGCAACGATATTGGGTGTCTAATAAACTGTTCATCATTTCTAGGCCAATCCCACCCATAGTGAACATCATCGAAACGCCGGACACAAGCGAGTTGTTAGCATAAAACCAGCATAGTGCAAGCGAAACTACCTTGCCTAACCGTATACTTATACTTATAAAAGTTCTTGTACCACACTTTAACAAGAATATTCATTCTAACCAACATTGTAGAATCCAACAAGTTAGACTCTAAAATTTCAGTTCCAATGTTATTAAATCTCCATTCTTCTTTAATATACTCATAGACCATAGTGGCAACAACACCAGCATAGAGTGGCTTATATTCATTGTGAATAACATCATAAGACAAGTTCTAGCAAGAATTACACCCAAGTTAAATTTAGGATATGTTCCCTTCCTAGCACATTTGAACAAATACACAACATGACCTGTGCAAGCAGTTACATTCTTCCTAGCTAGGAATCCCCTAAATAGGAACAAAGCAAAGTACCTCAACCCTGGATGTTGAATATGAGAGAGTTTACTTCGACGGATATCATTAGGAACATCCACACTAATGCTTCTCCAAAATGTCCGGAGTTTTTCATCATAATCACTAGGGATTTCTTCCAGACTCCCAACATTTGGAACATTAATAGCTTTGCAAAATTCATCAAGGGACATAACAAACCTATTTTTCTTCATGAAAAATTTAACATCAAATTTGGCAGGGATGATTTTACCTCTCTTACCTACCTCTTCCTTAGTGTGTGCAAACCTGAATGAAGCGAGAAACTCATGAGTTATCTCTACATACGTCTTGTAGGGACGGCTTGCAAATCCATCAAGCCTTGTATGCTCCAGGAAGAAGGAAAAATCTTCCTCTATATGCATCTCCTTGAGTGTAATATCCCAGGTATTGGGGTTACAAAAATAGAGGAAACAGATGTGTGCATTGCATTCATGCATAGAAAATCTGGGGAATTTTCGCGCTTTAAAGTAAAACAGTCACAATGAATCGAAGTTTCACTTGACCTTGGTGGAATTGAAGTAGCTCATCAAGTCAAGCGCTATAAACCTCAATGTGACTTTGTGAAAATCTTGTTTTGGGTAGAGATGATTTGATCTAAGGGGTTAGATCAAATGGAACTAATAATCAACACAACAACACTTTACTCAATGATCAAATGCTTGACCTTATAAAAGATTATAGTATGGTAATCATTGTCTTAGCATTGGAACATCAAATCAATTGCAAATCAAGTAACAATAAAATGGAGAAACCATTATTGACTTATCCCTTTCATGTCCTAAACTAATCCTTGATCTTACCATGAACCTCATGGTATCCATTTCACTTCATTCATGGAAACAAGACAAGGAGGTAAACTCTATAAATATAAATCCTTCTCTATTCCATATTATTATACATCAAACCTAGAGAGGTGAGAGTTTTATATTATTTATTAGAGAAGCAATAACAAACCTGGAGCTAAACCTTGGATATACATCCAAGTATTCAAATCATCATCTTTAAGAGGAACCCTAGAGTATTATTCAAAACATTCCTTAGAGAGAGACAACATTTAGGTGAAACCTAGATAATGGTGATCATATCAATTTCTATGGAGCCTAAATTTAGGTTAGTATTAAAGTCCTTTCCCAAATAAGAGAGAGACCACTCATACCAATCTTAGTTTTACCTATTTAAGACTAAAGGATAATCATTGAACTAAAGTATTAGGAGATTAACCATTTCATCTTGGAATGGTGAGACAACCTAATATCACATGAAATAATACCATATCCAAGAATTGATAAGGTGAGGAAGAGACTAACCCAATTAAGCTAGACAAATGGAACCTTAGCCTAGATACCTAAGGAGATATTAGGAGTACACCATAAACCCTAGAATAACTGTTCCCAAATGAGAGAGCTCAACCTATGGTATTATACTCAAGATAATTGAGACAACCATAACCATGCTCATTCAAGAAACTATAAAAGAAAGTATATATTTAATTGATCAAGACAACACTTGATCATGAGAGTGGAAACCTATTAAATGAGAGATATCTTAGGAGCCAAACTTTGATCATTATAAATTGAGTAATGATCATAAACCCTAAGAACTTGAGGTAAGGATATTAAGAACAAGTGGATCATGCCTAATCCATGATCATGCTCTTGAGGTATGTGAGGATAAGTAAATCCTAATAGGATAAGAAGATATCATTCACAACATGAAATTATTGGGAGGTAACTAGTAAGCAACCCTAGGCTGATATCCCAACTTTAACTTGTGATTCAATTAGTAATCATAAGTAGAATCCTACCACATCTATATTTCATAAATTAAAGAACCTAAGCAAATCTTAGAGTAAAACTCCATACTTGATATGGTGAGAAACCATCCATTCATATGACCAAAGTTAACTATAAAAAAAAGAACTATAACCTCTTTAATTACTTTCTTAATAGATTAAGGATATAAAAGAAGTTAATAGAAATAAGATAGAACCAATTCTCAAATCCTTAGTAATTGAAGGAGCACATGCACTATTAAGCAGGTAACCATTTTATCATGTATAAAGGAGAGTAAACCCTAACAAATGCAATATGCTATCATCCCAATTCTACAACCTAGAATTGTAACTTAACCTAGTTTGTGTATCACTTGGGTGATTACAATTATAAAACCAAAACCATAATTTAGATTGAAGCAAGTATCATTAGATGAATATAATTAGAACCCTAGAATTGCTCATTAGCTAAATTCTATGCTTCACTAATTAAACCCAAGAAACATCTAGTACTTAAACTCATAAGTAAAACCATGTGTAAGTGACTAACATTCTCAAATGAGAGATGAAGTCCTTAGAAATATTTTAGCACATGAAATCATGCCACTTAGTCACTTACTTAATAGAACTCCATAAACAAGCCTTACTTAGTGACTTGTTTCTTACAAAGTAATACTCAATAAAAACCTACATATCATCAAATAAGTACAATATCATTTGGAAACTACTCTGAGTCCTTCCAAGATGATATTCAAATTCATGCCATATGGATATTTAATTCAAAGTCAAATAGTAACTAATAGACCAATGTTTCAACGCCCATAATAAAGTGTATAATACACAACAATAATTTTTATAGAATATTGATTGAATTACACAAGGATTCAAACAATAAAAAGGTACAAAACATGATTGAATTCCAACAGAATTTGAATCAATGAAATAGAAAACAGAAAATAAATAAACAGAAAATAAAAGGAAAGGAGCCTTACCTGGACTCACCTGCCGTGGAGTAGCCCACCAGCAGCCTAACCGCACCAGGACAACGCAGCCCAACCGAAGCCCACAAACCAGCCCACCAGCAGCCCAACCCACTTACCCGTTCGCTTATCCATCCACGAGGAAGACGTCGTCGTCTTCGTCTTGTTCGTTCCCTGGCACGCTCGCTGATCGCCACCTCGACGCCGGCGAGCCACGTCCCGGCCGCCAACGTGGACCAGACGACCATCGACGACCGACAACGAGCCTATAAATACCCCGCCGCATTTCCCTTTGTTCGTGTTCGTCATTTTGCCCAATTTTGCAAACCCTAGCTCGCCGGTCATCTTCTCCCGCCGCCGGTAGGAACCTCCCCAAGCCCCGCCGAGTACGCCATCGTCATCGCCATGGTCGACAAGCCCACCGTGCAAGAGGAATTGAGCCAGGGTGCTCTCAATCGCCGACGAACCGCCATTCCCTTCCGCCGGTATTCCGCAGGAAAACTGGAAATTGCGTCGCCACCGTCGACAATAGCCGCCGTCGAGCCTTCCCTGAGCCTCACGGTGAGCTTATGCTTATCTAGAGCCACTTGTCTTGGCTTAGCATCCACCGTAGCATGCCCGCTCCGTTCACCACCGTGCGCCGCCGCAATCGGAGCTCGCCGGAGTTCCTCCGGTGACCTTTCCGAGGGGGCGCCGCTACCTTATGGCTCAGTGGGCTGCCCTGAGTCGAGCCAGTACCCGTGCGCGACCGCGGGAGTAGCCCAGCGCCGGCAATCCTCGCCACTGCCCGCCGGCCACCATGCCCAGTGCCACCTCGTCAATTTTGACTTCAGTCAAATGAGACGTGGCAGTGGACGTGGACACTGGCCCACGAGTCAGTGACTCTGTGGGTAAGATAGCCGGGTAGATTTAGCATTTCTCTTGTTTTAATTTCAATTCAATAAATTGCTGCAACTTTAGATAATTATAGAAAATTCATAAAATCTCAGAAAAATACAAATGAGATATCAAAATTCTTATAAAAGAAAAATCTATCCAATAAAAATATAAAATGAAATTTATATTTTTAAATTGAAATTCATTATTTAATACTTATTAAATAAGCCTTTTCTTTAATTCTAAATTGAATTAAAATTCAATAAATAGTATAACCTTTTAAAATAAATAAAAACCAGTAAGAAAAATAAAGAAAACATTAAAACTATTTTTATTGTTATTTTGTAAATCTTTATTAGTGGAAATTTAAACCCTAATTAATAATTATCTTAATTATTTAAAAATAGTAAAATGCCATATCTAACATTATTTTAATTTCAAAGATTATTAATAACTTCAATTTACTTAATGAAGTTAACTCCAAGAATTATAGGGTAGTTAGGAAACCCTAGATCCATTAGAAACCAAGTGATAACCCATAATTTCATGGGGGATCCTAAAACCCTAATACCATTTAGAACCTAGCTCCATTATTTTATGTGTGAAACCTAAATGGTTTCCAAACCCAAACCCCAAATAACACGTGATCATGTCACTTCATTAGTTATCATAGATCCATATTTAACAACTAAATACTAGTTCAAATCCACATAAAATATGGGAACCCTATCACTACCAAATAGCATCCCATGTGTTCATCAAACCTAAACGATCAATTAGGGTCAACCAAGTATAAACCCTAGATTCTATTACCAAAGCCATCATTATTAATTATCCCTATTTAGCATCACACCATTGTGATGAACCCAAATAGCAATCATGCTTATTATTTATCATTACATCACCATAGTCCACTGAACCCTACAAATACTTCATAATTATGAACCATCCTATTTAGGAGCCAATCATTCCTTACATAGTGGATCAAGTAGCAAAACCTAGACAACCTCAACCCTAACTGATATACTTCTTATTACTTAAGAAGTATGTTCTTCAAAAGTTATTCTTTTGAAATCAATAAAGAATCTTCATCAACCCTGCTTATATGGACCTACAAACCCTAGCCTGGTATCACCAACAAGATATACCACCTTGATAGCAACTATTGGTAATTAAGATATTTAGACTTAATTCAACAATACAAGCCTAGTAGCTGATGAATCCAACTAAGTTGTGATCCATCTAATACTTACTCCAGAAACTAAATGAAACCATAGTCAACCATAGAACCCCATCAACCTAATTATCATACTTGTTCTTTATTAAAGAACATGTTCTTCAAAAGTTATTCTTTTGAAGTATATAATAATTAATCATTAACCATAACATGTAGTGCTAAAACCAACCACTATTCATTACATGTTAGAATCACACCAAATCTTATTGTTATGTGTTATTAATGCTATTGTTATGATATATTGCAGCACATGTTTATGATTCCAAGTAACCACACATGAATAAGAACCTTGTTTGTGAATCACTCTAAAAATGCAACACACCCTGAACTAATCATTACCACTCACTAATCCTAAATCATCGGGGTTAGGTCACGCTTAGAGCGATTGCATCTCATTCTTATGCATTATTTCACCCTTGCCAATCTTTTAAACATCGTCCTTATCGGACGATGATGCTATTTCAGAATTTGGAGTTATTGCGTATCGAAGACCTTGTCTGCATAATCTTGCAGTCAAGAAAGGCAAGTTCATCGCTTGCTCATGTCATTTGAGTATCTTTATCAAATTACTTGCAAAGTACTATGATTATCACTATTGCATACACACCAAAACCACTACTTTCATAATTATGAATATGACTATGTGGTGGGCAATGGAACCATGGATTGTGTTGATATGGTGGAGGTTCCATTGCAAGGGTTAATATCCATCTAGGATTAAAACAACAAATGTCGCCAGTGATTCTTGTGCCGTAATACCCGTGTTAACCATAAGATCCGGAGTGGGACGGAGTAGTCAAAAGTGTTTCCACCTCTCGTTCATCAACGGATGCGCTTACCGTAGCAGTTGTGTCTTGCGGAGCAACTTGAGGGTGGGGAGCCCCTTCTAATTCCCCACGGTATAGCTGTTGCTTACCGTAGCGGTTGCTTGCTTGCGGAACAACTTGAGGGTGGGGATCCCCTTCTAATTCCCCACGGTAATGTGGTCTATGATGGGTTGCAGCTACCGGCGAAGGAGTTTGGTTAACGAGTCCCAAACTGTTGTCGTGGTCGGGGTCCATCCTTAATTGGTGTAAGAGGACCGACGAGGACCCAGGGTCGGGGTATGCAACAAAGGGTGGGTGTTCGAGGTAGCGGAGGAACATGATTGGCTAGACCTTATACCGGGCCTCACACCATAGGAAGTGTGGACGGGTCATTCCCGGTTGGCACCAAGGTTAAGATCTCTTATGGGTAAAGCAACACACCTCTGCAGAGTGTAAAGAACCGTGACCTGTCACTCCCTGTTCCGGGATAAGGAACTGCGAACGCGGCCGGAAAGGAGCTCCATGAAGTTCTAGTAAACCGGTGAAGGCTGACGGACATAGTTCTTCTGAATAAAAGCAACCTCTTGAATAAATGGTTATGAAAACCTGCATTGGTATTAGACTTTCTGGTCTAATGCTGTAGCTAGTGCATTAAACACCTCTTTCCTATAATGAACTTGTTGAGTACGCTCGTACTCATCCCACTCTTAAATCCCCTGCTTAGATATGGAGGCATCGAAGGAGGATCTACAGTGCAACTCGAAGGCCGAGGAGTCAACAAGTACTTCAAGAAACAGGACCTATCAGAGGAGTCAGATACCACATCCAACAAGGAGAAACCTAGATTAGCAACAGAAAGGAACTAGCTTCCTAAACTTAGCTCCTATTTAGCTAGAATCTATTCACAGCCTCTGTAGCTAGTTAAATACTCTACAAATAGAGTTCGTGTTAGGATTAGACTACGAGTCGTTCTCCTGGAGTTTATTTGCAGTTTTACCTCATTGTATAGTAGGAGGCTGTGCTGATCTTCTGTAACAGAGTCTGTATGTAATTCTATAGACATGCCTTGGACCCGCATATGTTTCTGTTGTACCACTCTGAGCGATATAATACTAGTGGAACGATGTTTCATTGGTGTTATATCAGACTTGCATACTACACCATGCAGTGGTATGCCGGGTCACCACAGTTGGTATCAGAGCAAATGCTTTGACCTTAGGATTAAAACCCTTTAAAGGAGACCTATAGGATTGGTAGTGTCTATATGAAGTTGTCTTAGGTGAACCAAATCTTTTTATGACTTGAGATGGATATTCACTTGGGAATAATCCTGACACACTTGAGTCAACATTTCTTACCTATATTTCCTAAGTAATGTTAGCTAGCTAATCTCAAATTATGTAGGATACTCTTAAGACCCTAAAATAATTATGAGTAGACCACAGTTGGTATACAATACATGGTAGTCCAAAGAGAGGATACAACCATAAGGAAGATATCCTAGTGGAAGATGTGTACCAACATATGTTATGATTAAGTAAGAGTTATCCAGACTGGTAATAGGAGTTATATCAATTGATGAAGATAATTAAGATATCCTAATAGAAGATGTAGACCAAGTTAAGTACTGAGTAAGTAAAACTATCTAGACATGTGAAACAATTGATAGTAAGTGATAACTATGAGTCATATGAGGTAGTATAGACCATGATGAGTCAATCATGGGAGATAAGGAAGAGAGATATGAATAAAATATGATTACTTACATGGTAGAGTTGTAAATCATATATGATTCACCTGAGAATCATTATGTGATGGAATAGAACATTATAAGTATTTTGGAGGAGTACAATAAGAAGCCAAGTGTTAAACAATAGTGCAAGAATTATGTTCTAAAAAACCATAGGAACTGTGTCAAGAACATTAGGTCCATAGCCTTACGATACAATAACTTGGAAGTATAGGAGCTATATTCCAATAGTTATGTGTCTAGAATAGTGATGTTAGAACTTGACATATCATTGAAGTAGTCCTCAACAAAATAGAAGTCAAGTAGTACTTCCAAAGAAAATTAGGTTAACCTTAACTATCCTAGACCACTTTGTTTCAAGTTTATCTCATTGCAAATGTGCAATTAAGGTAAAGGTTGAGACAAATAGTAGAATTCCCTATATTCGTGCTAAGTATCACGATATAAACCTATATTATGTGGTGTTATGTACTACACATCAGAGCTTGATGTTTCGAGATGTCTTACTCAACAATCATATTCAGGCTTATGATGATGTGTATTATATGCACAAAGCTGATTCTTCTTGGATTTTATTGGATTTTTATTGTTTGACTAGATCCATACATGAAGTTTGACTTGGTATGCAAATGCATGTTGCAATATCAAGTTCTTACTTGATGCTATAGATCTAGAGGGTAATAGTATTCGTGTGAGGAAGTGACAAATTCTGAATATTTTGAAGACAAGATGAAGGTTTGTCAGAAGAAATGAGTAAAGTTGTGGGAAGCAACCACAATACTCTGAAGGAAGTGTCAATCAACATTCATGCTTTACCTCAACAGAGGAGTACTTTAGTACATGAGAAGCATGAAGGTAAAATATATGGTGATTATGGGAAGCTGAAGCAGATCCATAGTCAACATAGAAGAGGGAATGCATGGGAAATCACTTAGGATACTATAATCATAGTGTCAGCTAGTGGTTTTCTTGCAAAATAAACCCTGAATGAAGGAAGATGATTTATGAAACCATAGCAGATATAAGAAGACCATAGTCGATATCAGAAGACCCCAATTGGTATAGTATAAATACTGCGAGATAAATGAGAAGATGTCTCGTCCAGTTGATCAGAACCTATAATAAAATCCATTTTTAGAGATCAAATAGCCACAGTTGGTATAATAACCACAACTGGTATCAGTTGGTATTACAAATAGTCCACGATTTAATTAGTTGTAACAAAAGTTTGTGAACAAATAAAAATCTTGTCAGCCAAATAGCTAGATCTATAAACTTTTAGTCAAAGGATTCACGTTGGATGTCCACAATTGAGTGGATACACCACAAAGTTTCTTCGCAAAACCTTAGAGGAATATAAATTATAAACAAGACCTATACTCTAATCATAAGTCCAATAGTTGAAGGAAAAGGAGTTGAAGACATAGAAAACTCTAAGGGGTAGAGTAAAGATTGAGTTGGATGTACAATAACTCAATACTTTGAGCATAATAGAAGAAGAAGGTCTGAACTGAGAGGAAGTTCGATCTTATTTTCATAAGAATATCGAACACTACTTTCAGAAGGAAGTCAGACCAGAAGCCGAGGTTTATACTTCAAGGAAGTAAGAAGTGGACTATAACTTGAGAAAGTGAGTAATATTTACTCAGAAATACGATAACTCAAGTAAACTTAGGTAAATGAAGTTGGACGAAGAAAATACTGTAGACAAATACAGCACAAGATGGCCAAAGAATGAAGGAGATTGACCATACCAAAAATTAAAGTCTATTTGAATGATTCCTTTCATGGAACCTAAATAACCCAAAATAGTTATAAGCATCAATTATAAACCATGATTGGATGGACTAAATGAGTCTAATCCATTCCTAGGAAAATAAACCATCACAACCATTTCCATGGTAAGTGCCTTACCAAGTACCATTACTGCACTTTTGGTAGTAAGGGAAAAACAAAGACCTATTGTATCAAATAGGAGAGTGTTATCCAATTAGTCCTCAATTAAGACTGTCAAAACAAGAAGAAGTCTCAATCATTGAATATTCAATGAGAAAGGAAACAAGCTTATAATATTGGAGGAAATCATGGAAGTAAAGAAAGTAATAGTTGTTTGATGTCAAACAGTAATGGATTCTAGGAAGAATCTGGACAAGGGATATATTCAATTATATCCAGTGAGATCACCACGGAGTTCGAGAAAAGTCGTAGTCTGCACAAGTCAGATCCACACTTCGGAAACATGAGAGAGATCAAACTTCGAGGACGAAGTTTAGTTTAAGGGGTAGAGACTGTAATATCCCAGGTATTGGGGTTACAAAAATAGAGGAAACAGATGTGTGCATTGCATTCATGCATAGAAAATCTGAGGAATTTTCGCGCTTTAAAGTAAAACAGTCACGATGAATCGAAGTTTCACTTGACCTTGGTGGAATTGAAGTAGCTCATCAAGTCAAGCGCTATAAACCTCAATGTGACTTTGTGAAAATCTTGTTTTGGGTAGAGATGATTTGATCTAAGTGGTTAGATCAAATGGAACTAATAATCAACACAACAACACTTTACTCAATGATCAAATGCTTGACCTTATAAAAGATTATAGTATGGTAATCATTGTCTTAGCATTGGAACATCAAATCAATTGCAAATCAAGTAACAATAAAATGGAGAAACCATTATTGACTTATCCCTTTCATGTCCTAAACTAATCCTTGATCTTACCATGAACCTCATGGTATCCATTTCACTTCATTCATGGAAACAAGACAAGGAGGTAAACTCTATAAATATAAATCCTTCTCTATTCCATATTATTATACATCAAACCTAGAGAGGTGAGAGTTTTATATTATTTATTAGAGAAGCAATAACAAACCTGGAGCTAAACCTTGGATATACATCCAAGTATTCAAATCATCATCTTTAAGAGGAACCCTAGAGTATTATTCAAAACATTCCTTAGAGAGAGACAACATTTAGGTGAAACCTAGATAATGGTGATCATATCAATTTCTATGGAGCCTAAATTTAGGTTAGTATTAAAGTCCTTTCCCAAATAAGAGAGAGACCACTCATACCAATCTTAGTTTTACCTATTTAAGACTAAAGGATAATCATTGAACTAAAGTATTAGGAGATTAACCATTTCATCTTGGAATGGTGAGACAACCTAATATCACATGAAATAATACCATATCCAAGAATTGATAAGGTGAGGAAGAGACTAACCCAATTAAGCTAGACAAATGGAACCTTAGCCTAGATACCTAAGGAGATATTAGGAGTACACCATAAACCCTAGAATAACTTGTTGAGTACGCTCGTACTCATCCCACTCTTAAATCCCCTGCTTAGATATGGAGGCATCGAAGGAGGATCTACAGTGCAACTCGAAGGCCGAGGAGTCAACAAGTACTTCAAGAAACAGGACCTATCAGAGGAGTCAGATACCACATCCAACAAGGAGAAACCTAGATTAGCAACAGAAAGGAACTAGCTTCCTAAACTTAGCTCCTATTTAGCTAGAATCTATTCACGGCCTCCGTAGCTAGTTAAATACTCTACAAATAGAGTTCGTGTTAGGATTAGACTACGAGTCGTTCTCCTGGAGTTTATTTGCGGCTTTACCTCATTGTATAGTAGGAGGCTGTGCTGATCTTCTATAACGAGTCCGTATGTAATTCTATAGACATGCCTTGGACCCGCATATGTTTCTGTTGTACCACTCTGAGCGATATAATACTAGTGGAACGATGTTTCATTGGTGTTATATCAGACTTGCATACTACACCATGCAGTGGTATGCCGGGTCACCACATTGAGCATCCTTGGATCTTGTCACCTAGTGGCATGTACATCCAGAGCTTCCGCTCGATAGATCAAATCATCTTCAAGTTGATGCTCATCATCCATATTGAGGGCCACTCTAACATTCCTTCTCGATCTTAGGCTACTAAATAACCCTTTACCCTTATCCATGAGAGTATTAACCTACAACACTTTAATCAATAGCCACTAAAAAAATAGATGTAGCAAGTTATATATGCTCAAGAATACTCATAGAGGCTCTACCAAGCAAAACTGCCAATTATTTCACCCTAAAACTTGCAAATCTAGGGATTTCTCAAGCATAATACATGACACCAAAAAACAACATCCTCCCCAAAATATAAAGCATCATATCAGAAACAAATTGGATGGGTGGAGGAGTCACATACCGAAGAGTAATTCCTCCAAAGGAATTTGCAAATGGCTGCCGAAATTGATAGATCAAAGATGGGGCAGCAAGGCAGAGGAAAAAAATTCGAAAAATACCTTGTCGGGTTTTGAGTCGAGGTGAAGGACCTGGGCCTTTGCCCCTCACCTAACTCCCTATGTGGGGCCAAAGAGGACAGGTGGCGTGTCTAAAGAAGGTGGGCGCGCCACCCCTGCTCTTTTCTCCACTGTTTGTTGTTTTGACTCGTCCTCTTGCCCGGTGGATCCGTTGTGCAGAAAAATAACATGTCTATTTTTTTGGTGATTTTTGAAGAACATTTACTGTGCAATTTTTTTCAAAACTACATAGGGAGTAAACTTGCAGCAAACTTTAATGCTAATGCAATAATAAAGTACTAGGAATCATAATCTTATCATTATCATCTTAAGAATGAGGTTGATTGATGAGTGCAGAGCACACCGTTGGGGAACCCCAAGAGGAAGGTATGATGAACACAGTAGCAAGTTTTCCCTCAGTAAGAAACCAAGATTTAATCAGCGAGTAGGAGAAAGAAATCACTTCTGAAGGTGTTGCTAGCTGACTTTTGGTAGGACGCACTACCGGCGTTAGCAACAACGTGGAACCTGCACACAACACAACAAAAATACTTTGCCCCAACTTATAGTGAGGTTGTCAATCTCACCGGTTTTGCTGAAAACAAAGGACTAGCCGTATAGTGTGGAAAGAGATGTTTGTTTGCGGTGAAATAAAGAGAACAATGCTTGCAGTAAGTAAACAGAACAGGGGTTTGCAGTAGATGATTTTACCAGTGTAAAAGAAAGGAACGGGGTCCATAATTCACTAGAGGTGTCTCTCCATAAAGATAAATAACATGTTGGGTGAACAAATTACAGCTGGGCAATTGATAGAATAAAGACCAGACATGACAAGATGATTACTATGAGATTCATTTGGGCATTACAACATAATACATAGACCGTAATCCAACTGTGTCTATGACTAATAATCCACCTTCCGGTTAGCGTCCGCACCCTTTCAGTATTAAGTTGCAAGCAACAGATTATCGCATTAAGCAAAGTGTGTAAAGTAAATAATAGAATTATCTTTAGACAAAGCATTGTTGTTTTCTCCCTAGTAGCAACAGCACATCTACAACCTTAGAAGTTGTTGTCACTCTCCCAGATTACTAGAGGCATGAACCCACTATCGAGCATAATACTCCCTCTTGGAGTCACAGGCACATACTTGGCTAGAGCATCTACTAGCAACGGAGAGCATGCAAGATCACAAATAACATATGACAAGTATATAATCAATCTCAACCTTAGTATTCAATATTCATTGGATCCCAGCAAACACAACATGTAGCATTGCATAAAGATGATCTTGATCATGGTAGGCAGCTCACAAGATCTAAACATGAAGCATAAATTGGAGAAGACAACCATCTAGCTACTTCTATGGTCCCATAGTCCAGAGATGAACTGCTCACGCATCACTTCGATCGAAGGCGGACATGGAGATGTAGAGGCCTCTAGTGATGATCTCCCTCTCCGGCAGGGTGCCGAGAAGAGCTTCAGAACCCTCCCGAGGTAGGGTCGGTGATGGTGGCCGCGACGGAACTTTTCATGGATGGAGGCTCGGGTATTTAGGTTTTTCCCGATCAGATGAATAAATAGGCGGAAGGGCGAGGTCGGTGGGTGCCCGAGGGGCCCACACCACCCCTAGGCGCGGCTAGGGGCTGGGCCGCACCTAGGCCAGTTGTTGCCGCCTTTTGGCACCTCTTCGTCTCTCCTCTGGACTCTGCCTTCGTTACAGTAAAATAGGAACTTCGGCTTTTGTTTCGTCCAATTTCGAGAATATTTCCTGTACAGCTTTTCTGAAATACAAAACAACAGAAAACAGGGAACTGTTACTGTGGCATCTTGTCAATAGGTTAGTTCCGGAAAATGCATAAAAATGCAACGAACTGTAAACAAAACATATAGAAATTGGTGTAAAACAAGTGTGGAGCATCAAAAATTATTGATACGTTTGCAACGTATCAGCATCTCCAAGCTTAACTCATGCTCGTCCTTGAGTAGGTAAGTGACAACAAAAATAATTTTGTAGGTGACATGAAGCCAACACAATCTTGATCAAGTTATTGTAAAAACATTGTGAGCTGGTATCAAAGTACTCTAAACATAGGCATGATAGATATAATTCTAACAATAGAACTTAGCACCTATGTTACAACATGAGAAGTAACTCAAGCAAAAGATCATGAATAATTGTGCACTGAAAGCAACCGTTTGTTTTTTAGCATAGATAAAACATAGAAAAGTGGTACTCAGCTTGTCCGTTATGAAGTAGCAAAACATAAATGCCAGGATACCTTTAAAGTTCAAAGGGTGACTAGATACAAGTAGTTTGAGAACAAGCAATAACATAATCATGAATCAATCAATAATTAATTTTGGGACTATGCACATTATACTCAGAATGACAACTATGCTCTCTTAATTGGTGCATAAAGTAAGAAGACGATATAAGTAAAAGAAAGGCCCTGCGCAGAGGGAAGCAAGATTACTCATGTGCTAGAGATTTTTATTTTGAATGCAATAGAGGTGTTGAAAATATATTTTGAGAGGTATGTATGTCTATGTCAACGAATGGCATCAAATGATCTATCATCCTTTCATGTTTAATGGCTTCAAGAGAGGCTCCCATAGAAAGAACAATAAAGTTCCTCTTCTCCTTTGTTTAAACAAGTTAAGTTCATGATTTCTCAATTACATAGTGTTAGGAGATTTAGATTATTGGTTCAATTTATATTTAGTGGGTGGGCACCCGTGCCTACTCTTTTGCAGTATTAAGGACTAGCACATTATGCATGCTAGTCAAAGTGTGAAGCCATAATAAACATGAAAAAGATGCTAAAGCATTCAACACTTCCTCATGAGCTAAAACAAAACACAAAACATGTAATAATCTTTGAAGGTTTAAAGGTAGCTGATGTCTACGGGTGCTTCTATTCTTGTAGACAGTGTTGGGCCTCCAAGAGCAGAGGTTTGTAGAACAGCAGCAAGTTTCCCTTAAGTGGATCACCCAAGGTTTATCGAACTCAGGGAGGAAGAGGTCAAAGATATCCCTCTCATGCAACCCTGCAACCACAAAGCAAGAAGTCTCTTGTGTCCCCAACACACCTAATAGGTGCACTAGTTCGGCGAAGAGATAGTGAAATACATGTGGTATGAATAAGTATGAGCAGTAGTAACGGCACCAGAAAAGTGGTTGCTGGCGTGTGGTTGATGGTGGTAATATTGCAGGAAGTACAGATGCAGTAAAATAGTAAACAAGCAGACGATAGCGATATTTAGGAACAAGGCCTAGGGATCATACTTTCACTAGTGGACACTCTCAACTTTGATCACATAACAGAATAAATAGATAGATGCTAGACTCTACACCCTCTTGTTGGATGATGAACACCACTAACCGTGTAGGATTACACGAACCCTCAATGCCGGAGTTAACAAGCTCCACAATATTCAATGTTCATATTTAAATAACCTTAGAGTGCACGACGGATCAACATAACCAAACCAAGTACTAACATAGCATGCACACTCGTCACCTTCACACTACGAAAGGAGGAATAGATCACATCAATACTATCATAGCAATAGTTAACTTCATAATCTACAAGAGATCACAATCATAGCCCACGCCAAGTACTACACGATGCACACACTCGTCACCATTACACCGTGCGGGAGGAATAAACTACTTTAATAACATCACTAGAGTAGCACACGGATATATTGTGATACAAAACACATTGCAATCATAAAGAGATATAAATAAGCACTTCACTATGCCATTCATAACGGTGAATAAGTATTCGTGAAATATAGCCTAAGAGACCCACAAGGTGCACACACTCGTCACCTTTACACACGTGGGACAAGGAGTCTCCGGAGATCACATAAGTAAAACCCACTTGACTAGCATAATGACATCTAGATTACAAGCATCATCATATGAATCTCAATCATGTAAGGCAGCTCATGAGATTATTGTATTGAAGTACATAGGAGAGAGATTAACCACATAGCTACCGGTACAGCCCCGAGCCTCGATGGAGAACTACTCCCTCCTCATGGGAGACAGACAGCGTTGATGAAGATGGCGGTGGTGTCGATGGAGGAGCCTTCCGGGGGCACTTCCCCGTCCCGGCGGCGTGCCGGAACAGAGACTCCTGTCCCCCAGATCTTGGCTTCGCGATGGCGGTGGCTCTGGAGGTTTCTCGTACCGTGGCTTTTTTTTCGTCTCGTGTTTTAGGTCAGGGACCTTTTTATAGGCGAAGAGGCGGAGTCGGAGAGGCGACGAGGCGGTGACACACTAGGGGGGCGCGGGCCACCCCTAGGCCGCGCCGCCCTGTCGTCTGGGGGCCCAGTGGCCCTCTCGGCGACTCTCGGGTGTTCGGAAGCTTCGTGGAAAAATAGGATGCTGGGCCTTGATTTCGTCCGATTCCGAGAATATTTCCTTACTAGGATTTCGGAACCAAAAACAGCAGAAAACGAGGAACTGGCCCTTCGGCATCTCGTCAATAGGTTAGTTCCGGAAAACGCATAATAATGACATATAATGTGCATAAAACATGTAGATATCATCAATAATGTGGCATGGAACATAAGAAATTATCGATACGTCGGAGACGTATCAGCATCCCCAAGCTTAGTTCCTGCTCGTCCCGAGCAGGTAAACGATAACAAAGATAATTTCTGGAGTGACATGCCATCATAACCTTGATCATACTATTGTAAACATATGTAATGAATGCAGCGATCAAAATGATGGTAATGACATGAGTAAACAAATGAATCATAAAGCAAAGACTTTTCATGAATAGTACTTCAAGACAAGCATCAATAAGTCTTGCATAAGAGTTAACTCATAAAGCAATAAATCAAAGTAAAGGTATTGAAGCAACACAAAGGAAGATTAAGTTTCAGCGGTTGCTTTCAACTTATAACATGTATATCTCATGGATAATTGTCAACATAGAGAAATATAACAAGTGCAATATGCAAGTATGTAGGAATCAATGCACAGTTCACACAAGTGTTTGCTTCTTGAGGTGGAGAGAAATAGGTGGACTGACTCAACATAAAAGTAAAAGATAGGCCCTTCAAAGAGGAAAGCATTGATTGCTATATTTGTGCTAGAGCTTTGGTTTTTGAAAACATAAAGAGAGCATAAATGTAAAGTTTTGAGAGGTGTTTGTTGTTGTCAACGAATGGCAGTGGGCACTCTAACTACCTTATCAACCAGACTTTCAAGAGCGGCTCCCATGAAGGACGTTATCTCTACCAGCAAGGTAGATCATCCCTCTTCTCTTTTGTTTACACATGTACTTTAGTTTAGTTTTTCTTTATTTATGGATGACACTCCTCCCAACCTTTTGCTTACACAAGCCATGGCTAACCGAATCCTCGGGTGCCTTCCAACATTCACATACCATGGAGGAGTGTCTATTTGCAAAATTAAGTTGCTTACCGATGAATCGAGCAAAACATGTGAAGAGAATTATTAATGAAAGTTAATTAATTGGGGCTGGGAACCCCATTGCCAGCTCTTTTTGCAAAATTATTGGATAAGAGGATGTGCCACTAGTCCATTGTGAAAGTCTGTCAAAAGTAAATGACAAGATCGAAAGATAAAACACCACATACTTCCTCATGAGCTATAAAACATTGACACAAATAAGAGGTGATAAATTTTGAATTATTTAAAGGTAGCACTCAAGCAATTTACTTTGGAATGGCGGAGAAATACCATGTACTAGGTAGGTATGGTGGACACAAATGGCATAGTGGTTGGCTCAAGGATTTTGGATGCATGAGAAGTATTCCCTCTCGATACAAGGTTTAGGCTAGCAAGGTTATTTGAAACAAACACAAGGATGAACCGGTGCAGCAAAACTCACATAAAAGACATATTGTAAACATTATAAGACTCTACACCGTCTTCCTTGTTGTTCAAACTCTTTACTAGAAATTATCTAGACCTTAGAGAGACCAATTATGCAAACCAAATTTTAGCAAGATCTATGTATTTCTTCATTAATAGGTGCAAAGTATATGATGCAAGAGCTTAAACATGAGCACAACAATTGCCAAGTATCAAATTATTCAAGACATTTTAGAATTACTACATGTAGCATTTCCCGATTCCAACCATATAACAATTTAACGAAGAAGTTTCAACCTTCGCCATGAACATTATGAGCTAAGAACACATGTGTTCATATGAACCAGCGGAGCGTGTCTCTCTCCCACACAAGCATTTATTCAAACAAAAACAAAAACAAAAACAAACAGATGCTCCAAGTAAAGTACATAAGATGTGACGGAATAAAAATATAGTTTCAGGGGAGGAACCTGATAATGTTATCGATGAAAAAGGGGATGCCTTGGGCATCCCCAAGCTTAGACGCTTGAGTCTTCTTAGAATATGCAGGGGTGAACCACCGGGGCATCCCAAGCTTAGAGCTTTCACTCTCCTTGATCATATTGCATCATTTCCCTCTCTTGATCCTTGAAAACTTCCTCCACATCAAACTCGAAACAACTCATTAGAGGGTTAGTGTACAATAAAAATTAACATGTTCAGAGGTGACACAATCATTCTTAACACTTCTGGACATTGCATAAAGCTACTGGACATTAATGGAACAAAGAAATTCATCCACCATAGCAAAAGAGGCAATGCGAAATAAAAGGCAGAATCTGTCAAAACAGAACAGTCCGTAAAGATGGATTTTATTGAGGCACCAGACTTGCTCAAATGAAAATGCTCAAATTGAATGAAAGTTGCGTACATATCTGAGGATCACTCACGTAAATTGGCATAATTTTCTGAGTTACCTACAGGGAATTAGGCCCAGATTCGTGACAGCAAGAAATCTGTTTCTGCGCAGTAATCCAAATCTAGTATGAACCTTACTATCAAAGACTTTACTTGGCACAACAATGCAATAAAACTAAGATAAGGAGAGGTTGCTACAGTAGTAACAACTTCCAAGACACAAATACAAAATAAAAGTACTGTAGCAAAATAAACACATGGGTTATCTCCCAAGAAGTGCTTTCTTTATAGCCATTAAGATGGGCTCAGCAGTTTTAATGATGCACTCGCAAGAAATAGTAGTTGAAGCAAAAGAGAGCATCAAGAAGAAAATCCAAAACATATTTAAGTCTAACATGCTTCCTATGCATAGGAATCTTGTAAATAAACAAATTCATGAAGCATAATGCAACAAGCATAGAAAGATAAAACAAGTGCAGCTTCAAGATTTTCAGCAGAAAGAGAGGTGTTTTAGTAACATGAAAATTTCTACAACCATATTTTCCTCTCTCATAATAACTTTCAGTAGCATCATGAGCAAACTCAACAATATAACTATCACATAAAGCATTCTTATCATGAGTCTCATGCATAAAATTATTACTCTCCACATAGGCATAATCAATTTTATTAGTTGTAGTGGGAGCAAATTCAACAAAGTAGCTATCATTATTATTCTCATCAAGTGTAGGAGGCATAGTATAATCACAACAAAATTTACTCTCCATAGTAGGTGGCACCAAAAGACCACTATCATTATAATCATCATAAATAGGAGGCAAAGTATCATCAAAGTAAATTTTTTCCTCAATGCTTGGGGGACTAAAAATATCATGCTCATCAAAACCAGCTTCCCCAAGCTTAGAATTTTCCATATCATTAGCAACAATGGTATTCAAAGTGTTCATACTAATATGTTCCATGGGTTTTTTAATTTTCGCATCAAACCATCCATGTCTTAAATCAGGAAATAGAATAAGAAGCTCATTGTTGTCCATTATGCCAAACTAGTGTAAACAAGAAACAAAAAGATGCAATTGCAGGATCTAAAGGAAATAGCTTCGAGCACACACACAACGGCAAGAGAAAAGTACTTTACCTGAGACCGGAGTATGAGTGCCTTTTACCTTTCCTCCCCGGCAACGACGCCAGAAAATAGCTTGATGTCTACGGGTGCTTCTATTCTTGTAGAGAGTGTTGGGCCTCCAAGAGCAGAGGTTTGTAGAACATCAGCAAGTTTCCCTTAAGTGGATCACCCAAGGTTTATCGAACTCAGGGAGGAAGAGGTCAAAGATATCCCTCTCATGCAACCCTGCAACCACAAAGCAAGAAGTCTCTTGTGTCCCCAACACACCTAATAGGTGCACTAGTTCGGCGAAGAGATAGTGAAATACAGGTGGTATGAATAAGTATGAGAAGTAGTAACGGCGCCAGAAAAGTGCTTGCTGGCGTGTGGTTGATGGTGGTAATATTGCAGGAAGTACAGATGCGATAAAAACGAGTAAACAAGCAGCGACAGTGGTATTTAGGAACAAGGCCTAGGGATCATACTTTCACTAGTGGACACTCTCAACTTTGATCACATAACAGAATAAATAGATAGATGCTAGACTCTACACCCTCTTGTTGGATGATGAACACCACTAACTGTGTAGGATTACACGAACCCTCAATGCCGGAGTTAACAAGCTCCACAATATTCGATGTTCATATTTAAATAACCTTAGAGTGCACGACAGATCAACATAACCAAACCAAGTACTAACATAGCATGCACACTTTCACCTTCACACTACGAAAGGAGGAATAGATCACATCAATACTATCATAGCAATAGTTAACTTCATAATCTACAAGAGATCACAATCATAGCCCACGCCAAGTACTACACGATGCACACACTCGTCACCATTACACCGTGCAGGAGGAATAAACTACTTTAATAACATCACTAGAGTAGCACACAAATATATTGTGATACAAAACACATTGCAATCATAAAGAGATATAAATAAGCACTTCACTATGCCATTCATAACGGTGAATAAGTATTCCGTGAAATATAGCCTAAGAGACCCACACGGTGCACACACTTGTCACCTTTACACACGTGGGACAAGGAGTCTCCGGAGATCACATAAGTAAAACCCACTTGACTAGCATAATGACATCTAGATTACAAGCATCATCATATGAATCTCAATCATGTAAGGCAGCTCATGAGATTATTGTATTGAAGTACATAGGAGAGAGATTAACCACATAGCTACCGGTACAGCCCCGAGCCTCGATGGAGAACTACTCCCTCCTCATGGGAGACAGCATCGTTGATGAAGATGGCGGTGGTATCGATGGAGGAGCCTTCCGGGGGCACTTCCCCGTCCCGGCGGCGTGCCGGAACAGAGACTCCTGTCCCCCAGATCTTGGCTTCGCGATGGCGGCGGCTCTGGAAGGTTTCTCGTACCGTGGCTTTTTTTGTCTCGTGTTTTAGGTCAGGGACCTTTTTATAGGCGAAGAGGCGGAGTCGGAGAGGCGACGAGGCGGTGACACACTAGGGGGGCGCGGGCCACCCCTAGGCCGCGCCGCCCTGTCGTCTGGGGGCCCAGTGGCCCCCCTCTGGCGACTCTCGGGTGTTCTGGAAGCTTCGTGGAAAAATAGGATGCTGGGCCTTGATTTCGTCCGATGCCGAGAATATTTCCTTACTAGGATTTCTGGAACAAAAAACAGCAGAAAACAGGAACTGGCCCTTCGGCATCTCGTCAATAGGTTAGTTCCGGAAAACGCATAATAATGACATATAATGTGCATAAAACATGTAGATATCATCAATAATGTGGCATGGAACATAAGAAATTATCGATACGTCGGAGACGTATCAGTAGCACACAAGCAATTCACTTTGGGGTGGCGGTGAAATACCACATATAGGTAGGTACGGTGGACACAATTGGCAAACTTTGGTTTTTGGTAGTTGGATGCACGAGTAGAGCTCATACTCAGTACATGCGAATGTCGGGGGGATGGCCCCCGGTAGGCCAAGAACATGGCAAATATGCCATAATTAAGCATTTGTGTACCAGATTAAAGGTTAATCCGGATGCTCAAAGTTAAGAGAATTGTGCTAAGTTAGTACGAACCGGTATCCCAGGAGGGGTATACCGGAATACGGTAAACATGTGAGATTGAGATACAAGGAAAGGATGTCGGGGCTCTAAGGTAAAGATACCTGATAAGGGGTTGCCCGATCTTCTCAGTAAGCACCGTGGTGATGATGATCACGGGATGAACACAGCGGAGATAACTTGATGATGAAGTGGATGATAACTTGTATGAAGCAACGAGATCTCTGGATTGGTCCCTGTCGCCAATGCAACAGCTCTCAACCCTGCAAGATATTCGCAACTCCAGACACTTGCGCACGTAGCCGCCGACCACGAAGCGGTAAGTTGCAACCATCTAATTCTCAGTGGAACAGCAGATCACACAAGACTTTCAGGGTATACACCAAATCAATGCAATATGGTGTAGAAATTCGATAGAGTTGCAAAGCAATCAACTATGAATTAGGGTTTATCTTAAACGTGGTCTAAACCTAATTTGGAGGCGTCCTGGGCACTTATATAGGAGTTCAGGACGACCAAAAGTCGAAAATACACATAGAAAACCGACCCAGATTGGATCTGGTCGAGACAGACTCGGAGTCGGTCGGTCATACGGCCGGTCGACCGGGCCTGGGACTGGGCTGGTCCGATCGAAACCGGGCCTGGCACCGGGTGGTAACCGGGCTAAGGTTCCGGGCATACTGGATAGTGCCCGGTTGGCACAAGCTGGGGATCCGGTCGGCGCCGGGCTCGGCCGGTCTGTCGCTCGGTTGGACCGGGCCTGGGACAGGGCGCGCCGGCGTGGTGGCCGGTCAGACCGGGCCTGGCGTCGGCCTGGACTTCATCTTCTTCCCTCGCGCATGCCCCCCTCTCCTCCCTTGCGCTTCCATGGGATGTCATCATGTCCAGCTCCATGGCCAGCTCCATGTCCAGCTTCACGTCCAGCTTCTTGTCCAGCTGCTCCTCTCCTCCTCGTGCGATGCTTGCTCCTTCCTCATACCTGATCATACATAAGTAATAGGACTTAGGCAGTATAAAGTTCTCATCGATCAAAGTATCACTTAGGAACAAGTTCACCTGCTGTTTGAGTAGCTTCGCACGAGCTCGTGTCATTGGTCTAATCCTGACTTCATTGGACTTGAGCTTCACAGCAGCATCGTCTTCATCTTGCAATGACAGAGGTAGTATTGTAGTAGGGATGTCCTCATCATCTCCCCCCCCTTCAAAAGGCTTCGACCTCGACGCTCCAAGGTCTTCTCCGTCATTTGGTGTCAAATCAGCCACATTGAAAGAATTGCTGACACCAAACTCATCAATTGGAAGATCTATAGAGTATGCATTATCGTTGATCTTGGCAAACACTTTGTAAGGACCAACACCACGAGGAAGTAACTTGGACTTCCGTAGCTTCGGGAACCTATCCTTGCGAAAATGTACCCAGACCATATCACCAGGCTTGAAAAACATCTCCTTGCGCTTCTTGTTCACTCTTGCAGAATTGTTCTTGCCTTTCTTCTCTATCAACTCTTTAGTCTTCACATGAATCTTTCGCACAAAATCTGCCCTCTTTGATGCCTCCATATTGACTCTCTCATGTATGGGTAGAGGCAACAAATCAAGCGGACTAATGGGTTTGAAACCATACACCACCTCAAAGGGACACATGTCTGTGGTAGAATGTACCGCCCTGTTGTAAGCAAACTCCACATGCGGCAAACAATCTTCCCACTCCTTCAGGTTCTTCTTGATCATGGATCTCAACAGCTGTGACAATGTTCTATTCACCACTTTAGTTTGAGCATCAGTTTGAGGATGACAAGTAGTACTGAAAAGTAGCTTTGTCCCCAGCTTTCTCCAAAGCGTCTTCCAGAAGTAGCTCATAAACTTCACGTCACGATCAGAAATAATAGTCTTCGGGACTCCATGTAGACGTACAATCTCCCTGAAAAACAGGTTAGCAATATATGACGCATCGTCGCTCTTGTGGCAGGCAATACAGTGTGACATCTTAGAGAATCTATCCACTACCACAAATGTAGAATCATGGCCTCTCTTAGTATGCGGCAAACCCAACACAAAATCCATACTAATGTCTTCCCATGGTGTAGTAGGTGTCGGTAAAGGAGTATACAAACCGTGAGGCTTCAGCTTGGACTTGGACTTATTGCAAGTAATGCATCTGTTCACATATCTGTCCACATCCCGCCTCATATTTGGCCAATAAAAGTGGTCAGCTAGCATGAGTAGCGTCTTCTCACACCCAAAGTGACCCATCAAACCTCCAGCATGAGATTCCTGCAATAAGAGCAAACGCACATACGATTCTGGAACACATAGTTTGTTAGCTCTAAACAAGAACCCATCATGTATGTGATATTTTTCCCATGCTTTACCAATAGCACATAAGTGATATGGTTCAGCAAAATCATGATAAATAGCATACAAATCACATAGTATCTCTAATCCAGGAATTTTAACATCAAGTTGAGTTAATAACATATTGTTCCTAGATAGAGCATCAGCAACAATATTATCTTTTCCCTTCTTATGCTTGATAATATATGGAAAAGACTCAATGAACTCAACCCACTTAGCAAGACGCCTATGCAAGTTAGATTGAGCTTTCAGATATTTTAAAGCTTCATGATCAGAATGTATGATAAATTCTTTTGGCCACAAGTAATGTTGCCAAACCTCAAGAACTCTAATTAAAGCATACAATTCTTTATCATATATAGGATAGTTCAACTTAGCACCAGAAAGTTTCTCAGAAAAATATGCAATTGGGCGACCCTCTTGCATCAACGCACCACCAATTCCAATACCACTAGCATCACACATTCAATCTCAAATTGCTTATTGAAATAAGGAAGTGCAAGCAACGGTGCAGAAGTTAGCAATCTTTTTAGTTCATCAAAAGCATGATCTTGGGCTGCGCCCCACTCAAAGACAACACCCTTTTTAGTCAATTCATTCAAAGGTGCAGCAATAGTACTAAAATTGGGCACAGATCTTCTATAAAACCCAACAAGACCATGAAAACTTCTTACTTGACTCGCATTCATGGGAGTAGGCCAATTTTGAATAGCTTCAATTTTAGACACATCTACTTCTACTCCATGCTTAGAGACAACATAACCCAGAAATATAACCTTATCTTTGCAAAATGTGCACTTCTCAAGATTACCATAGAGTTTATTATCACGCAACACTTTCAAAACATGTCGAATATGTATAGTATGATCAGATTCATTGTAGCTATAGATTAATATGTCAACAATACTAGATGTGATGTGGGCATTACCCTTTGGGTAACTGTTATTGCCCTATCATGTACGGCCCAACTGGAGGCCCATGAAGACACCCGGTGGCAAGGTGGGCCACTATGTTGGTGCCGAAGAAGATTCCTTGAAGAACAAGACGAAGAGACGAATCAAACAAGGAAAGTCCAGAATTAGGGTCCTTTGTAACCTAGTCGTACCCGGACAGATCTCTCGAGACCTGGCTCCCTATATAAGGGACAGGAGAGGGGTTGCCGAGGGACACAATCAATCTTAGCAATTTTAGCCACCATAATTCCAGAGCTAGGTCCTCGTAGTACTTAGCCTCCCGACGAGATCACAACCGAAACCTTCGGCACCCCATTGTAACCCGATATTTTCATAATCAAGATCAGACAGGCAGGACGTAAGGGTTTTACCTCATCGAGGGCCCCGAACCTGGGTAAATCGCTTTCCCCGCTTGTTTGATAACCGATGTCTCGTGTCAGCCTACGGGATTTCGTCTACCCTAAGCCCCAAACGGAGGGCATTGCCGAGGAGTACCCTCGACAATTGGCGCCATCTGTGGGAACCCTGTTGGCACAAGATCCGTCATCGGCAGATCCAACCATGTCGTCGGCAGCTTCGTCGACACCATCAGCATCACCAATCTTGGGGAGTCCGATCCGATTCGCCTCCTATGAGTTCACGCCGCACAGCGACTATTCTCGCTCGACTTTTTCGGGTCTACAAGGAAACATGGAGATGACGTTCGGGAGCGTCCACTACAACGTCAATGCGGAAGGAGTCCTACGTCTGCTGGAACCGTTAGCCCCCAGATCAGCAATTGCCCCCATCGGCCGCAGGTTCGATCATGTCATCATCAGTCGATATTTCGGCTGGCCTGACAGACTCGACGAATTCGTCTCCACCATCAACCCCTCGGTCGATGTCTTAAATGTCGGTCGGATCCGATAACCCCGTACCATCGGAGATGACCTCGTACTATTGCCTGAATTGCGACACCAGGCACGGGTTGGGATCGAGTGACACACCGTTCATCTGCAATGCCCAATATTCATCGGGAGAGGACAGTGTCGACAGCGTCGTCAAGGAAGTCACCTGGAAAACGGCGCATCACCAAGTTTATGCCGCCAATAACACAGGAAACGCAAGGAACGGGGGAGGTGGAGATCACACCCCTCGCTCCAGCAGACGACATAGCTTCGAAAAAAGTGCCAGTAACAACAATAGCGATTACACCATCGCGGAGGAAGAATGGACAGCAGCCCGGGCAGCCGTACTTAACAACACACCGCTTCCCGTCGGAACTTCGGTTGGAACCCTCAATGCTTATCGCTCCATCTTGGAGAAAAATCGGGAGCGACTATCGAATGAGCAGGCCACCCTTGAAAGACATCTGTTCGCGGCAGAACAATCTAGTGAACGACGAAGTGGCTCGCGAGGAAGCGCGTCCCGAAGCAGCCAAGGTGCAGGGAGGCAGCGATCAAGGCTATCCAGACTTTCGGAAGACGATGCTAGGGAAATAACGTCAAACTTATCCAAGTCCTTCATGACCACGGACACTGCGGGTATGTTAAGGCCGAAAACCGTTGAGGGAGCAACTGCCAACCTCGCGGCTGATACGTCTCCGACGTATCGATAATTTCTTATGTTCTATGCCATATTATTGATGATACCTACATGTTTTATGCACACTTTATGTCATATTCGTGCATTTTCTGGAACTAACCTATTAACAAGATGCCGAAGTGCCGGTTCTCGTTTTCTGCTGTTTTTGGTTTCGAAATCCTAGTAACGAAATATTCTCGGAATTGGACGAAACGAAGACCCAGGGGCCTATTTTGCCACGAACCTTCCAGAAGACCGAAGAGCATACGAAGTGGGGCCACGAGGTGGCGACACCACATGGCGGCGCGGCCAAGGGGGTGCCCATGCCGCCCTGTGGTGTGGGCCCCTCGTCAGGCCCCCGACTCTGCCCTTCTGCCTACTTAAAGCCTCCGTCGCGAAACCCCTGATGAAAAAAAACCACGATACGGAAAACCTTACTGAGACGCCGCCGCCGCCGATCCCATCTCGGGGGATTCTGGAGATCTCCTCCGGCACCCTGCCGGAGAGAGGATTCATCTCCCGGAGGACTCTACACCGCCATGGTCGCCTCCGGAGTGATGAGTGAGTAGTTCACCCCTGGACTATGGGTCCATAGCAGTAGCTAGATGGTTGTCTTCTCCCCATTGTGCTTCATTGTTGGATCTTGTGAGCTGCCTAACATGATCAAGATCATCTATCCGTAATACTCTATGTTGTGTTTGTCGGGATCCGATGGATAGAGAATACCATGTTATGTTAATTATCAAGTTATTACATATGTGTTGTTTATGATCTTGCATGCTCTCCGTTACTAGTAGAGGCTCTGGCCAAGTTTTTGCTTTTAACTCCAAGAGGGAGTATTTATGCTCGATAGTGGGTTCATGCCTGCATTGACACCGGGACGAGTGACGAGAAAGTTCTAAGGTTGTGTTGTGCTTGTTGCCACTAGGGATAAAACATTGGCGCTATGTCCGAGGATGTAGTTGTTGATTACATTACGCACCATACTTAATGCAATTGTCTGTTGCTTTGCAACTTAATACTGGAAGGGGTTCGAACGATAACTCTGAAGGTGGACTTTTTAGGCATAGATACGGTTGGATGGCGGTCTATGTACTTTGTCGTAATGCCCAATTAAATCTCACTATACTTATCATGCCATGTATGTGCATTGTTATGCCCTCTCTATTTGTCAATTGCCCGATTGTAATTTGTTCACCCAACATGCTTTTATCTTATGGGAGAGACACCTCTAGTGAACTGTGGACCCCGGTCCATTCTTTAATACTGAAATACAAATCTGTCTGCAATACTTGTTTTATTGTTTTCTCTGCAAACAATCATCTTCCACACAATACGGTTAATCCTTTGTTACAGCAAGCCGGTGAGATTGACAACCTCACTGTTTCGTTGGGGCAAAGTACTTTGGTTGTGTTGTGCAGGTTCCACGTTGGCGCCGGAATCTCTGGTGTTGCGCCGCACTACATCCCGCCGCCATCAACCTTCAACGTGCTTCTTGACTCCTACTGGTTCGATTAAACCTTGGTTTCTTACTGAGGGAAACTTGCCGCTGTGCGCATCACACCTTCCTCTTGGGGTTCCCAACGGACGTGTCAACTACACGCATCAAGCAAATTTCTGGCGCCGTTGCCGGGGACCTGAAGAAAAGTTACACCACAGAGATCTCTAACTCCCACGTCAACTTTGCGCCAGCAACAAATTTCTGGCGCCGTTGCCGGGGAGATCAAGACACGCTGCAAGGGGAGTCTCCACTTCCCAATCTCTTTACTTTGTTTTTGTCTTGCTTTATTTTATTTACTACTTTGTTTGCTGCACTTATATCAAAATACAAAAAATTTAGTTACTTGTTTTACTTTACTTAATATCATGCATGTTTTTATTTCACTAGTTAAGCATAATGGAAAACAACAAAAATATGAGAGATCTTTATGAACTTTATCTTGAATTAGGACATGATGTGTTTGAAGAGAGAATTAAAAAACCCATGGAACTTTATATGCATGCTAATGGGAATGTTATTACTATGGATGCTTTGAACACCATTGTTGCTAATGCTATGGAAAATTCTAAGCTTGGGGAAGCTGGCTCGATGAGCATGATCTTTTTAGTCCCCCAAGCATTGAGGAGAAAATTTTCTTTTATGATTACAATATGCCTCCTATATATGATGATAGCCACTTTGTTGAATTTGCTCCCACTACAACTAATAAAATTGATTATGCTTACGTGGAGAGTAATAATTTTATGCATGAGACTCATGTGGGGACCCCGGACTAGCTGTCCAAAATCCCTGTTATGTATACAGTTCACGATCCCATGATCAGTGCGTCGTGAACACATAACCGAACTGATATCAAATTACACCATCCATTACAAAGCGGAATAAGAAAAATTACAACATGGTCACATGACCAATACTTACATAATAGCCTCGAAGGGCCTAACTAAACATCAGAGTAGCATCATCACTTCAACAGCGCAGTACCCAAGTCATCTGCCATAACCCTACAGGCAACTGACTGGGAAGACGTTCCTAGCTCGCATAGACGTCACCAACTCCTTCTTCATCTGTCGAATTCCTCCAGGTCTGGCCAAGTAAATAGCCAGGGACAAAGCCGTGAGTACATTTTGAATTGTACTCGCAAACCATTTACAAAGTAACATAACAAGGAGAACAAGGTACCGAGGACTAACTAGGAGATCAAGAGGGAATGACCACTTATATAACAAGAATATGTTATGTAGAAGAGAAGAAGTGGTTTAGTGGAGTTAGCATCTCAACTTCATGGGTGAAGGAGATGAGAGAATATATCTAAGACATCACTACTTGACTTCATTTAGAAAGATCTTTCACGACATAAACACTTAGGAAGGGTAGACCCAAATTTTTAGCAATTTCTATCCGACCACCTCATTGTGGTCCTCAACCATTTTTCCAGTACTCCAAGTACTCCAACACAAATCCCGTTTCTTTCCTTTGGCAAACATTTTCGTAAACAAAACACATCAGGCTAAGCAACAGCCAATCCAACCGTCCATGACCGCGGACGCGGCTATTCGAATAGATTTAACTCTGCAGAGTTTGCACACTTTCCCCACAAGATCCGCGAGTTCATCATGTGGGCATCATCCCCGCATATCAACTATGCCATGACAAAAACTCGGACATAGCCTTTCGCCTATTCGTCTTAGCACGGGATCCTACCCTATGGAGTATGTACCTCCCCGGCACCGTGGCAGCTCACCTCACTTTGAGCGTGGCTCCACCGCCAAGCCAGGAGACCCATAGTGTCTTCCGGACGGGTCAGCCCCGAAGACCTCCCGTTATACTATTGTCTCCACCAACGACA
The DNA here is from genome assembly GCF_022539505.1 of Lolium rigidum. Classification (NCBI taxonomy): domain Eukaryota; kingdom Viridiplantae; phylum Streptophyta; class Magnoliopsida; order Poales; family Poaceae; genus Lolium; species Lolium rigidum. The sequence goes on from NC_061508.1 coordinate 170,521,874, forward strand.
ATCCGGATTCAGGGGTAACCTTACCCTTATATAGTTGTGCGGTGTCCCATGTTAAGAAGAACAAACTACGAGCTAAGCCCCGTCCCACTCCGGGGTAATGTGGTTGCGCGGGTTAATTGTCACGGGTGAATACTTAGGCGCCAAAGTTTTCGAAAACAAGATTTTCTTTCCAACCATCTTTGCCAAGATCCTTTCCTTTCATAAACACACACTTGGGTAAGTCCAACTCACCCAAGGTTTTCAAAAATTATTTTCAACAAGGTATTTTTCCAAGGGGGTTCCCAACCTATAGTTTTATGAAGGAACTAAGAGTCACAATGACATGATGCTAGCCATCATACCACTAAGGGGATGATAATTGAGGTGTCAAGGGGATCATACATACTTAGGATAAGCATGCGTAGGGACAATATAAGTAGGATGATTAGACAAGGGCCATGATGATAATCATCATACCACTAAGAAGATGATAATATAGGCGGTCAAGGGGGCATACATGCTTAGGGTAAGCATGCATAAGATCAACAAGGGGTTCAACATACTCGAGAGTAAGTATGCAGCATCAACAAGAGGTTCGGCACACTTGGGAGTAAGTATGCATAACATCACTCAAAGTAGAAGAAATAACAAAGGCACGATACTAACTATCATACCACGAAGGGGTGCAAAAAGGGTGTCGAGAGGTCGACACACTCAAGGTAAGTGGGCATACCCATCACACTTAGAGGGTACACCGAGATCATGAAGATGACAACCACCATGTCACTAAAGGGGGTTGTCGGTGAGGTGCCAAAGAGACTAAACATGCTCATGGTGAGCATGCTCCAATAATCAAAAGTAGAAACAACACAAGGTAGATTGAGAGACAATAATAACAACAAAGTAACCACAATATGTGATTCAACATTCAGAGATCAAGAGATGGCTTGCCTTGGCTTATTTGTCCCTGGACTTCTTCAACTCCATCAAATAATAATTCCAACAATATAATAAAATCCTTGTCCGATCCACTTCTTCTTCTCCGGAATCGTTCGCATCTATCGTCGGAAAATATAAAAGGAACACAATCAAACACATTGCACCAACAAAACAATAAGCAACAAGCATAAATCAAAAACTAACCACTCTACTAAGGCTAACATATTAAGGACATATAGATACTACAAAGCATCTAGAAGAAACGCCATTTTATTTACCTAATAAAGGTATGAGAGTACCATGCTTAGCAATTGCCTCTCTCGGTTATCACCATGGCATAAACCAAATATCCCCTGGTAGATAACATCATAAAGAGGACAAGTGCATTAGTTTGGCATCACAAACGTTCACAATACATTTTCAAACATTTTTGGAAAAGTAGAAAACAGTTTTCCTAACATAATTTGTTCCCATAACACTACAACCAAAAAAGGAAGCAAACCATAATCCACATCATTTGAAAACTCAAGCTAAACAAAAGAGCTAATGTTAAGTTGCAGAGGTTTTGCTTTGCAAGCATAAAACAATGGTTGCCCATCTCTACCAAAAGAGTTGGTCAAGGGTTTTAAATAAACCGAAAGGTTTTGCTTCAACAATGCATGTCACACATAAACATTACTAACAGTAACAAATATGTATGAACAGAGACTAATAACATTTTTCCTATATATCCAGTACTAATACAAGACTAACCCAATTGGAATCACCCAAAAATATTAAACCTACGATTTTAGGAATTTCTTTGAATCTGACTGTACAGAAAACAAGATCTGTAAGCCATAAATCGTAGAAAAATCCTAAAAATATGAGGCCACTGGCATTTGAAAGGTATTTAAACATAGATGCATACACAATTGGATTTGGGTTCAAATTGTTTCTGAAACTCTCACAAATGGATTGACAATATTACTGCATGTCTATACCATTTGCTTCACCTCTGGAGTTACAGAATAGATAAAGGTTTGAAACTTGTTTGAGATGATTAAGAAAACATTCAGTAATCCTACAGAAGTGGAATCACTCAATTAGGTTCAAAAATGGATTTTTGATGAATTAAAAGCTAACAGCCATGTCTGCAGAACATACAGAACAAGTTTAATTCATCAAAAATCATACACAAATCATAAAAATATGAGGTCTGCTGCATCTGAAAGGTATTGAATAGGTGGTTCTTACCCAGTTGGTTTCATTCAAAAATTCGTCTCCAAGCTCCTGGTTTAATTCGACAAAGTCAGATCTGACCAGATCTTGATCTGTGAACCATTTCAGTTTCAGGAGGTCAATCGAAGTGAAACCACAGCCAAAAAGAAGGTACTGAAGAGGGCTTTCACCCGCAGTTGAGTTTGCTCAAAAAGATTTTGTAAAACGGGAGAAATCTAACAAACAGTGATTCTGCATGTTTTCAGGACTTTATTTACCATGCAAAATCCGTAACGAATTTGAGGATGAGACCGCCGCCAAGTTGTAGATCTTTTAAATACCTATCTGCGGAACTTTGAATCACTCGATTTGGATCTGCACACGATATTTGGCGGATTTTACAAGTTCGTACCAGAATCTGAAACAGCAAGATACAGAAATTACTGCAAGGTTTTGGACGAACTTTGCTCAAGAACTTCAGATCTGAGGATAGCTCAAGCTTCTCCATGCTTGGACCAACATGCACCTGCATCAAGATCCAATCTTAGCAATGGAGGAAGAGGAAGAGGAGAGAAAACCATCTAGGGTTGGGGAGAAGAGAGGGAGAGGGAAGCTCTCATGGTGAGGGGAAGCTTGAGGAAGGAGGGAGTTGCATCTTGGAGAGATTTCCATGGCCATGGCCGGCCATGGTTGCTAGGAGGAGCAGCATTTCGTGGTGGAGGAGAGGAGGAGAGTGTGAGGGAGTGGAGAGTGAAGAAAATGAGCAAAGGGGGAGGTGGTGGCTGGCCAAGGGGGTATTTATAGAGGGAGAGGGGTGGCTGCCTCCTTTTTCATTGGCCAAGGAAGGTGGCTGCCCATTTATTGATTGGAGTAGTTGGGAGGCAATGCTTGCAAGAGAAGAAAGTGAGGAGAAACATGGCTGGCCGAAATTGTCATGGCCGGCTCCATTCTTGCCAAGCACAAGTGAGCAATGTGAGAGAAAGGCACAACATCAATGTGTATAGACAAGGTATGATGTTGAGAAGATAATATCAAAGAGTGACTTTGATAATGATAAAAATAGGAGTAGATACATATAGATAAAAATGAGTATGAAGGTGACATGTGCCATGTGCCATGAGAATAATCTCCACCACTTTGGTAGAGACCAACTTAGGATGAAGATAGTTCCCAAGGTATAGTTGATGATTAGAGGTTTACATTAGAATTCAAAATTGAAAGAATTGGGATTCACCACATGGAACAATGCATGAGCATGCCAAGGTAGATGGGTGGTGATGGTGGTTTAGTCAATGATAGAGCAAGATTAAGAGAGATGGTGAGTGAAGTAACCATGTACTCACAAGGATGAATATGGTGGCAGAAATCACCAATTCATGAGGTCAGGGTGATGATGGAAAAGAATAGAGGATTGAGATGGGTATGGTGAGATATAACTTGTTCTTCAAATAAGAGGTAAATTGGGAGTGATTTGAAAATATCAAATGATCATCCATTTGATCAAAAATTGGAGGATGGAGGGGATACAATGTGGTGGATCGGAGATGTGCATAAGATGTGCAAGAGTTGCCATTTGAAAAAGAGTTTAATTGAAAGGTATGGGACACACCTCAATTGTCTAGAGACAATTGGGAAAGAACCCAAGTGGAAATGGAATTTTGAAAAGGTTGAGAGAAAACTAGTTGGAACATAGGAGTTCAAAATATTCTACTTGTTTTCTCAAGTTAGGTAGAGTTTTTCTCAAATGTAAAATAATCAAGAGGGAAACAAGAAATGGTATAGGTACCATAAACAAGCTTTTTGTTAAAACAAAGAAAAGTAGAAATAATGTTTTATAAATCAATACTTGGTAGAAATGGGATGAAAAACAAAACCCATTTTAGTTCCTTGTTTTCTTTGAAGAGAAATCTTGGAAAGTTTTAATAAAACTAGAAGTAGTTTTGTGATCAAAACTAGAGAAGGAGGACTGTAGGATTTTTGAGGAGGGAAACTAATTTAGGGAGGAGTGTTCTCAAGGGTAGATGGTGGCTACAAAATGTATCCATCATTCCCACTCTTGGTTTTGTGAAGATTAAACTTGAATAAAAACAAGAGGTAAAAGTGAAGGAAGTGATCTAGAGTTGAATCATTGGATAGGGTATAAGATCAAGTTGAATATATGTGATGCAAGGGTAGAATGAGACATGCAGGATGTGGAAATTGTAGAGGGAGATGCACAGATGAGATCCATGCATTGAGATAAAGAGAAAAATCAAGATGGCACACCCATGTTGTCATCAGGAGAGAGGTTTGATGTAGTAAGAAGGAAAACAATTCTTCCTAAGCCACACCTGTGTTTTATTTGGTGAGTTGCTTGTTTAACCACTAGGGGTGTCGTTCTATGAGGTAGCTCAAGACAAAATTCAACAAGCAAATCAAGACAATTCATCTACCAACAGATCAAGGCAATTCATCATAGCAAACAGATCAAGGAAATTGACCTTAATTAGTCTATAGAAAAAGTTTTTGTTCCCCCTGATTTTTGAAATAAGGACAACTAATCAAGGTTGAAAAAGTTGGGGTGTTACAACTCATGATAAGAATGCTTTATGTGATAGTTACATTGTTGAGTTTGCTCATGATGCCACTGAAAATTATTATGAGAGAGGAAAATATGGTTGTAGAAATTTTCATGTTACTAAAACACCTCTATATGTGCTGAAATTTTTGAAGCTACACTTGTTTTATCTTCCTATGCCTGTTACTTTGCTCCTCATGAACTTGTTTACTTACAAGATTCCTATGCATAGGAAGCATGTTAGACTTAAATGTGTTTTGAATTTGCCTCTTGATGCTCTCTTTTGCTTCAAATACTATTTCTTGCGAGTGCATCATTAAAACTGCTGAGCCCATCTTAATGGCTATAAAGAAAGAACTTCTTGGGAGATAACCCATGTGTTATTTTGCTACAGTACTTTGTTTTATATTTGTGTCTTGGAAGTTGTTTACTACTGTAGCAACCTCTCCTTATCTTAGTTTTATGTTTTGTTGTGCCAAGTAAAGTCTTTGATGGTAAAGTAAGTACTAGATTTGGATTACTGCGCAGTTCCAGATTTCTTTGCTGTCACGAATCTGGGTCTACCTCCCTGTAGGAAGCTCAGAAAATTAAGCCAATTTACGTGCATGATCCTCAGATATGTACGCAACTTTCATTCAATTTGAGCATTTTCGTTTGAGCAAGTCTGGTGGCCTAATAAAATCCATCTTTACGGACTGTTCTGTTTTGACAGATTCTGCCTTTTATTTTGCATTGCCTCTTTTGCTATGTTGGATGAATTTCTTTGATCCATTAATGTCCAGTAGCTTTATGCAATGTCCAGAAGTGTTAAGAATGATTGTGTCACCTCTGAACATGTGAATTTTTATTATGCACTAACCCTCTAATGAGTTGTTTCGAGTTTGGTGTGGAGGAAGTTTTCAAGGATCAAGAGAGGAGTATGATGCAATATGATCAAGGAGAGTGAAAGCTCTAAGCTTGGGGATGCCCCGGTGGTTCACCCCTGCATATTATAAGAAGACTCAAGCGTCTAAGCTTGGGGATGCCCAAGGCATCCCCTTCTTCATCGACAACATTATCAGGTTCCTCCCCTGAAACTATATTTTTATTCCGTCACATCTTATGTACTTTGCTTGGAGCGTCGGTTTGCTTTTTGTTTTTGTTTTGTTTGAATAAAATGGATCCTAGCATTCACTTTATGGGAGAGAGACACGCTCCTCTGTAGCATATGGACAAGTATGTCCTTAGGCTCTACTCATAGTATTCATGGCGAAGTTTCTTCTTCGTTAAATTGTTATATGGTTGGAATTGGAAAAGGCTACATGTAGTAACTCTAAAATGTCTTGGATAATTTGATACATGGCAATTGTTGTGCTCATGTTTAAGCTCTTGCATCATATACTTTGCACCCATTAATGAAGAAACACTTAGAGCTTGCTAATTTGGTTTGCATATTTGGTTTCTCTAGAGTCTAGATAACATCTAGTATTGAGTTTTGAACAACAAGGAAGACGGTGTAGAATCTTATAATGTTTACAATATGTCTTTTATGTGAGTTTTGCTGTACCGTTCATCCTTGTGTTTGTTTCAAATAACCTTGCTAGCCTAAACCTTGTATCGAGAGGGAATACTTCTCATGCATCCAAAATCCTTGAGCCAACCACTATGCCATTTGTGTCCACCATACCTACCTACTACATGGTATTTATCCGCCATTCCAAAGTAAATTGCTTGAGTGCTACCTTTAAAATTCCATCATTCACCTTTACAATATATAGCTCATGGGACAAATATCTTAAAAACTATTGTGGTATTGAATATGTACTTATGCACTTTATCTCTTATTAAGTTGCTTGTTGTGCGATAACCATGCTTCGGGGACGCCATCAACTATTCTTTGTTGAATATCATGTGAGTTGCTATGCATGTCCGTCTTGTCTGAAGTAAGAGAGATCTACCACCTTTATGGTTGGAGCATGCATATTGTTAGAGAAGAACTTTGGGCCGCTAACTAAAGCCATGATTCATGGTGGAAGTTTCAGTCTTGGACATATATCCTCAATCTCATATGAGAATAATAATTGTTGCCACATGCTTATGCATTAAAGAGGAGTCCATTATCTGTTGTCCATGTTGTCCCGGTATGGATGTCTAAGTTGAGAATAATCAAAAGCGAGAAATCCAAAATGCGAGCTTTCTCCTTAGACCTTTGTACAGGCGGCATGGAGGTACCCCATTGTGACACTTGGTTAAAACATGTGCATTGCAAAGATCCGGTAGTCCAAGTTAATTAGGACAAGGTGCGGGCACTATTAGTATACTATGCATGAGGCTTGCAACTTGTAAGATATAATGTACATAACTCATATGCTTTATTACTACCGTTGACAAAATTGTTTCATGTTTTCAAAATAAAAGCTCTAGCACAAATATAGCAATCGATGCTTTCCTCTTTGAAGGACCTTTCTTTTTACTTTTATGTTGAGTCAGTTCACCTATCTCTCTCCACCTCAAGAAGCAAACACTTGTGTGAACTGTGCATTGATTCCTACATACTTGCATATTGTACTTGTTATATTACTCTATGTTGACAATTATCCATGAGATATACATGTTATAAGTTGAAAGCAACCGCTGAAACTTAATCTTCCTTTGTGTTGCTTCAATACCTTTACTTTGATTTATTGCTTTATGAGTTAACTCTTATGCAAGACTTATTAATGCTTGTCTTGAAGTACTATTCATGAAAAGTCTTTGCTTTATGATTCACTTGTTTACTCATGTCATTACCATTGTTTTGATCGCTGCATTCACTACATATGTTTACAAATAGTATGATCAAGGTTATGATGGCATATCACTTCAGAAATTATCTTTGTTATCGTTTTACCTGCTCGGGACGAGCGGAACTAAGCTTGGGGATGCTTGATACGTCTCCGACGTATCGATAATTTCTTATGTTCTATGCTATATTATTGATGATACCTACATGTTTTATGCACACTTTATGTCATATTCGTGCATTTTCCGGAACTAACCTATTAACAAGATGCCGAAGTGCCGGTTCTCGTTTTCTCGCTGTTTTTGGTTTCAGAAATCCTAGTAACGAAATATTCTCGAATTGGACGAAACGAAGACCCGGGGGCCTATTTTGCCACGAACCTTCCAGAAGACCGAAGAGCATACGAAGTGGGGCCACGAGGTGGCCAAACCACATGGCGGCGTGGCCAAGGGAGGGCCCGCGCCGCCCTGTGGTGTGGGCCCCTCGTCAGGTCCCCGACTCTGCCCTTCCGCCTACTTAAAGCCTCCGTCGCGAAACCCCTGATGAAAAAAACCACGATACGGAAAACCTTACTGAGATGCCGCCGCCGCCGATCCCATCTCGGGGGATTCTGGAGATCTCCTCCGGCACCCTGCCGGAGAGGGGATTCATCTCCCGGAGGACTCTACACCGCCATGGTCGCCTCCGGAGTGATGAGTGAGTAGTTCACCCCTGGACTATGGGTCCATAGCAGTAGCTAGATGGTTGTCGTCTCCTCATTGTGCTTCATTGTTGGATCTTGTGAGCTGCCTAACATGATCAAGATCATCTATCTGTAATACTCTATGTTGTGTTTGTCGGGATCCGATGGATAGAGAATACCATGTTATGTTAATTATCAAGTTATTACATATGTGTTGTTTATGATCTTGCATGCTCTCCGTTACTAGTAGAGGCTCGGCCAAGTTTTTGCTTTTAACTCCAAGAGGGAGTATTTATGCTCGATAGTGGGTTCATACTCGCATTGACACCTAGGACGAGTGACATAAAGTTCTAAGGTTGTGTTGTGCTGTTGCCACTAGGGATAAAACATTGGCGCTATGTCCGAGGATGTAGTTGTTGATTACATTACGCACCATACTTAATGCAATTGTCTGTTGCTTTGCAACTTAATACTGGAAGGGGTTCGGACGATAACCCGAAGGTGGACTTTTTAGGCATAGATGCGGTTGGATGGCGGTCTATGTACTTTGTCGTAATGCCCAATTAAATCTCACTATACTTATCATGCCATGTATGTGCATTGTTATGCCCTCTCTATTTGTCAATTGCCCGACTGTAATTTGTTCACCCAACATGCTTTTATCTTATGGGAGAGACACCTCTAGTGACACTGTGGACCCCGGTCCATTCTTTAATACTGAAATACAAATCTGCTGCAATACTTGTTTTTCTTGTTTTCTCTGCAAACAATCATCTTCCACACAATACGGTTAATCCTTTGTTACAGCAAGCCGGTGAGATTGACAACCTCACTGTTTCGTTGGGGCAAAGTACTTTGGTTGTGTTGTGCAGGTTCCACGTTGGCGCCGGAATCTCCGGTGTTGCGCCGCACTACATCCCGCCGCCATCAACCTTCAACGTGCTTCTTGACTCCTACTGGTTCGATTAAACCTTGGTTTCTTACTGAGGGAAACTTGCCGCTGTGCGCATCACACCTTCCTCTTGGGGTTCCCAACGGACGTGTCAACTACACGCATCAGCGGCGTACCTCATCAACCAACGACCCGAAGGTTCTATGGCTCAAGCTCATCGGGGCGCCCTGGAAAGCCTTGCAATCCTGGGAGACAATCTGGTTCCACGGAAGGAAAAGTCCATGCTCCAAGCCAGTGGCTCAAAGCATCGTTCAAGGGATGTCCGAGACGAAATCACCCAGAGTAGAATCGACAAAGCTAGGCGACGACGAGCTGCGAGGGAGGAGTACGATAGCGACGCCTCAGAAGAAAGCCAGGAGTATGACGGCGAGTTGAGGGGAGCTGATTGTTTGAGCTACAAGATCCGTGAGACGATGCCACCCAAAAAGTTCAAACCTACCCCTACTGCCGCCACTAAGTATGATGGACAGCAGGAGCCGAGGTCATGGATAGACGATTACTTGCAGACTGTGATCCTACACAAAGGAAACCAGATAGCAGCAATGCAGTGCTTGCAACCTTACCTGAAAGATTCGGCACGGGCCTGGTTGAGAGGCCTGCCGAAGGGCTCCATCAAGTCGTGGGATGACCTGGTGGACGCTTTTGTCACAAACTTTCAAGCAACATACAAGAGGCCTGTTGGGATTGACGAATTACGGCATTGCCATCAGAAGCCGAAGGAGTCGATGCGTGCATACATCGGGAGGTTCACTAAACTCCTGAACACCGCCGAAGATGTTTCCGTCGACAGAGCAATCGATGCCTTTAGCGATGGCATCCGACGTGAAACCTACATAGAGGAACTTGGGCGCAAGAAGCCGAAGACCATAACCAAGTTAATGGAAATTGCCAACAGATGGGCTGATGGCGAAGACAACGTACGAAGGCCACGACAGCGCAGTGACGACGAAGACGACAATCAGCCGAGGCATGATTCGGGTGGTCGAAGGGATCGTCGTAAGAAAATAAAAGACCTGATTTACGATGATAGCAACCTAGTAGCCGCGGGATATTCCGATCGACAAGATGATCAGTATGATGATAGGCGAGATGATCGACAGGACGGCAATCGGAGTAACTCTGGGAACCGTGGCAACTACAAACCACAACCTCAGAGGACCCCCGAGTTACCCTTCGCTGAGCAGATAAACGCTCCTTGCTACTTGCACGCGTACATCGATCCTAAAGATAACAAGAAAATGTCAAGTCACCTGCTCAGAGACTGTCGATAGTTCATCGAGATGCAGAAGCTTATCCAGCAGCAGCAACCAATCCCACCTCCACCTCCACCTCAGCACCAGGTCCAGCAAGTTTTGCCCCACAACTCTAACGAGTCCTTTCCGCCACCACGCGGACAAATGAGTATGATTCACAGAACCGGTGTTTCGAGAAGGGAGATGAAGAAGCTCACCCAAGAAATCAACCTGGCGGAAAGCATTATGGCTAATATTCCTGAATATATCGACTGGTCATCTCAGAGCAACATGTTCAGCAGAGCGGATCACCCGATGACAATTCCAAAGCCAGGACACGCCACCTTAGTAGTTGAGGCGCAAATCGGAGGGTTTAAGATGAGCAAAGTTTTCATGGACGGTGGAAGCGAATTAAACCTAATATTCCTCGACACGATCAAAAGCATGGGAATTACGATGAGGATGCTAGAAGAAACAGATACCTGTTTCCACGGGATTATCCCCACCTTACCGGCGTACTCTCTTGGCAAGGTTTACTTGAACGTTGTCTTTGGAAAACCCGAAAACTTCAGGAAGGAGAAGATCGAGTTTGAAGTAGTAAACTGGGAGTCACAGTACCATGCTATACTCAGAAGATCAGCTTATGCCAAGTTCATGGTTGTGCCGCATTACGCATACCTCAAGCTGAAAATGCCTGGGAACAATGGAACAAACATCACAGTCTATGGAAGTTTCTCACGCTCGGATAATTGTGATCGCGAGTTTCAGAGGATTGCTGCGAAGTTCGGGCTAAGACAGGAAACTGTCAACTTCCCTTCAAAATCGTCAGCACTCGATAGTAAGGAAGATGAACGCGTCAAGAAAATGAAGAAGAAGCCAACCGACCTTGCTTTGGAAGCTCCGACAGTGAAAACCTCGGCAGCTGACGTCAAGGCAATTATAGAAGAAAACAAAACTCTGGCAATTGCCGCAAGAACTCCTGATAAAACCAGTGATGCTTCCAAAGCCGCTGGTGCAATGGACAAGCTCGAAGATAAGAAGAATCCTCCTCTTGCTTAAAAGGATGGATAGCATTTAGTTTTTTCTCTTTTCAGCAGGGCTCTTTTTAGCCCCCTAGTTTTTCGCTTACTTTATTAATGAAGACTCAAGTTTTGTTTCTTTGAAGAATTGCAGTAATTTGGGACACCCGAACTACATCGTCAGGAATTTTGTTCGTATATTACAACGAACATCGGTGTGATGGAAAATACGCCCAGAGATTGCACTCTAAAAAAGCCTCTGAAATTACGAGCGCTATGATGCAAAATCGACGGGGACCTTGCTCTTTTCCGTTGCTATAGATGCCTCAAAGAGTGCCGCAGATAGCAAGGATCATGAAACACGTACAAAAACGACCCACGCTCGGTACTTTAAACTACAGAAGTATCAAAGAGCGACGGAGTCATCAGCAGATCTAGTGCCACCGATCTATTCGGGAGCTGTTGTCAAGTCATGCATCGGTTGAAAGCAAAGTTGCACATACAACGGGTTTAGCAAGACCTGCAACACGAGCTGATCACTCAAATAATTTGCTACCGACAAACATACGTATACATCATAATACATATGTAAAAACGAGTAATTAAGATTTACTCCTTCAAAATTTGCCAACGGCATTAACACGGAAGAGGTACATGTATATACACCTGCCGATAAAAATAGTTTAACCATAATCATCCGAACATTCGGATGTAGCAAGTATCAAAGCCTTCTACTTACAATAGGGGCATGTCTTTGAATTACTCCTGTGGAGTCTCTTTTTCTTCGGTTGCCATTGAGGTTCCTTCAAGCCTTTCAATAACGATGGCGGCGGGAAGGTCCACCTTCGGGTAAAGCGGCCCTAATTCACCTACCGCATTGGAAATTGCTAGCAGGTCTGCTGAAGGATGACATACAAGGACAAGGGCGAGCGCAGCTCTAGCTCCTGCAAGAAGTTGTGCTCGAACCAAGCTTCGGATCTTCTTGGCGTTACTAAATTCTGACATTAAATTCAACAGCGTGGGAGGGACCGCGTCCAAAGGGAACATCGTCTTCCAGATTACTCTCAGCCCTTTATAGCACTTGTCGAAGAAACGGTGGACCTGCTGGACCCGATCTTGGAACTTGGCGACAGTGGAAGCTTTTGAATGATCTTTCCAGAAAACCTCATCTAAAGATGATAGTTGAGCCAATGCATTTACGCGCTCATGAATCCGCTTGTTCTCCTCAGCTGGGTTCAGAGCTATAACTAGAAATAGAAACGAAGATAAGAAGATGTCTTTCATGGAAAACAAGGAGCAAGAGGACAAGGGTGCTTACAGTTCAAACTTTCTGTGGCCCTATGCAACTCAGCAAGAGCATAGCGTTATGCGTCAACCGCAAGTTCGTTCTTCTTCCTGATAATAGCAGCCAAGGCGTAAGTACTGCGCATGTCCTTCATGCGCTGGAGTCGATCACTTTCAGAACAAGCACCCGAAGAATCATCGGTAAATGCAGGCACAGGAAAAACCTGCAGAAAATTGTTAAAAGGCATGATGGATTATATGGATTCAACACTAGAATTTACTCCCATCGGGAGCATGCGAATGAAAATGTTATAGCAAGAGGACACTGGCAACATTGCCAGCACGGAATTTGTTACAATCATAGAAGTCTTATGACAGGACATTGTTTCAACCGGGCAAGATTACAAGAATGAAATCAAGGGGCCTGGGTCTGGTTTGACAAGCTTGGTCCAATGGACGATTTCTTTGCCGAGACCAGCTCAAGGAGCTGGCGAGCACACTTAAGTGTCGAGGTCTTAAAGGCACCCAAGTCAACAAATCGCCCATCTTGCTCTTTCGGTAGCTCTTTGGACATCTCTTCAATATTGGCTTTGAAGCCATTCCTGTTTTTGGTTCCCGAAAGGGCTGTTCGCGGGCAATATTCTCGGAATTCGACGAAACGAAGACCCGGCATCCTATTTTTCCCGGAACCTTCCAGAAAGTCAAGGGGGACCGGAGGGGAGCCACGGGGGCCCCACACGTGTGGCCGACGCGGCCCGAGGAGGGGCGCGCCGCCCTAGTGTGAGGTGGCCCCGTGGCCCCTCCGACTCCGACTCTTCGCCTATTTAAGCCACAGGAGACCTAAAAACGCGATACCACTTGACGAAACTCCGAGAAAGACTCCGGGGCGCCGCCACCATCGCGAAACTCCAATTCGGGGGGACAGAAGTCTACGTTCCGGCACCTGCCGGGACGGGGAAGTGCCCCCGGAAGCCATCTCCATCAACGCCATCGCCTCCATCATGCCCCGTGAGTAGTTCCCCCATGGACTACGGGTTCTAGATGTAGCTAGTTGGTATTCTCTCCCCCATGTACTTCAATACAATGATCTCATGAGCTGCCTTACATGATTGAGATTCATCGATGTAATCGGTGTTGTGTTTGTCGGGATCCGATGGATTGTTACGTTATGATTGTCTATCTACAAAGTTTATGAAGTTATTGTTGCTGCAATCTTGTTGTGTTTAATGCTTGTCACTAGGGCCGAGTGGCATGATCTTAGATTTGAGCTCTATAATTATTGCTTAGATTGTATCTACAAGTTGTATGCACATGTCATTGTCCAGAACCAAAGGCCCAGTGACGAAATCGGGACAACCGGAGGGGATGGCGGTGATGTGAGGATCACATGTTTTCACGGAGTGTTAATGCTTTGCTCCGGTGCTCTATTAAAAGGAGTACCTTAATATCCGAGTAGATTCCCTTGAGGCCCGGCTGCCACCGGCTGGTAGGACAAAAGATGTTGTGCAAGTTTCTCATTGCGAGCACGTACGACTATAATTGGAAAACATGCCTACATGATTAATGATCTTGATATTCTGTCTTAATGCTATTTCAATCTTATCAATTGCCCTATTGTAATTTGTTCACCCAACACTTGTTATTGGAGAGTTGCCATTAGTGTAGATAGCTGGAAACCCGGTCCATCTCTCATCATTATATACTCGTTCTACATGTCATTGGAAGTAGTATCAACTATTTTCCGGTGCCATTGCTCTCGTGTTATTGCCTACTGTCTGCTGTGTTCTATGTTACTATTGCTCTCATACTACTGCTGCTTTCACATCACCCCTGTTACTAGTGCTTTTCTAGGTGCAGCTGAATTGACAACTCAGTTGTTAAGACTTATAAGTATTCTTTACCTCCCCTTGTGTTGAATCAATAAATTTGGGTTTTACTACCCGCGAAGACTGTTGCGATCCCCTATACTTGTGGGTCATCAAGGACTGTTTTTTGGCGCCGTTGCCGGGGAGGCATAGCTCTACTCATAAGTTCACCTGGGGAGTACACTCTACCTTTTTCTCTGTTTTATTTTACTTTGTTTTGCTTAGTTTACTTTTGTCTAGTTTATTTGTTCTTAGTTTATTTCTGTCTAGTATTATTTTGCTTAGTTTACTTTTGTCTAGTTTGTTTTTGTTTTGTTTTATTTTCCTCATATACCCAAAAATCCATAAAAATTTGAAAAACCTAAAAATTAAAAACTGCTGTTATGGGAGAACCAACAACCTACTTGGAGCTTATAGAATGTTATAATAATTATAGAGAATCAAGAACTGGTAAAATAATGAGTGCTATGATAGAAAAATTGAATACAATGGCTAGAATCTTGCTTAGACGCCATGATATAAACTGTTGCTCTCAACAGGATACTAAACATCTTAAATTTCAATGTGGCTTTAGTGAGGAATTTTTAATTACGAACTATAATCGGAATTGCTATATTCATTATGGGTTCGAAGAGGTAGAACAATTTGTCTTATTTATGGGAGCCTCCGAGATAGAATCCTTCATGGTTGAGAATTATGAAACTTGTGCTATTTGTAAGGACCTTAAAGATTATGTCTCTACTATCCTTAATTCTTGCATAGAATGCTACAGTGGTAATCCTTATATCATTGATTATAAAGAGAGACTCATTAATGCACAAGAATGCACTCACAATTTGCAGGAACCTGTGGAAGAAGAAACTAATGAACCTGAAAGCTCATTGGATGAAAAAGAGGAGGAAATTGATGAACTCTGAAAGCTCATTGGATGAAAAAGAAGAGGAGAGCGACGAACAAAAGGAGGAAGAATGGATTAGCTACCCATGCCAACCTTCTAATGAGAGTAACTCTTTATCTCTTACATTATTTGATTGTCCTCCATGCTTACCGAAAGAGGTTGAATGTTATGTTCCCGTGGATTCTCTTGAAATATTACCTATGAGTAAAACTTGTGAGAATAATTATGCTACTGTTATATATGATAATCCATGCTACTTTGATAAATCTTATGATAATGCTTTGTTTGTGCCTGATGTCGAAATGCATGGTACTAAAGAATTTTGCTTGGCAAATGTTTATGATAAAGCTTTAGATGATGGTCCTATGTTACTTGATAATATTAATTGTACTACTAATGAAAATGGGATTGGAGAGTTCTTGACTTTATCTATGTGTCCCATATCTCTTGAGATTGATCGATCACCTTGTTATATTATTGATAAAAGTGAGTTTGAAAGTTTGGATCCCACTATTTTTGAGTTTGATAAAAAATATGTGTTTGGAAATCATGAAAAGTATGCTGCATGTGATAGTTATATTGTTGAGTTTGTTAATGAAGCTACTGAAAATTATTATGAGAGAGGAAAATATGGTTGTAGAAATTTGCATGGTACTAAAACACCTCTCTATATGCTGAAAATTTTGAAGTTACTCTTGTTTTACCTTCTTATGCTTGTCACTTTGTTCTTCATGAATTTATTTGTGTACAAGATTCCTATGTATAGGAAGTGGGTTAGACTTAAATGTGTTTTGAATTTGCTTCTTGATGCTCTCTTTTGCTTCAACTCTAGTGCATCATTAAAACTGCTGAGCCCATCTTAATGGCTATAAAGAAAGAACTTCTTGGGAGATAACCCATGTGTTTATTTTGCTACAGTACCTCTATTTTATATTTGTGTCTTGGAAGTTGTTACTACTGTAGCAACCTCTCCTTATCTTAATTTTGTTGCATTGTTGTGCCAAGTAAAGTCTTTGATAGTAAGGTTCATACTAGATTTGGATTACTGCGCAGAAACAGATTTCTTGCTGTCACGAATCTGGGCCTAATTCTCTGTAGGTAACTCAGAAAATTATGCAAATTTACGTGAGTGATCCGCAGATATGTACGCAACTTTCATTCAACTTGGGCATTTTCATCTGAGCAATTCTGGTGCCTCAATAAAATTCGTCTTTACGGACTGTTCTGTTTTGACAGATTCTGCCTTTTATTTCGCATTGCTTCTTTCGCTGTGTTGGGTGGATTTCTTTGTTCCATTACCTTCCAGTAGCTTTGAGCAATGTCCAGAAGTGTTAAGAATTATTGTGTCACCTCTGAACATGTGAGTTTTTGATTATGCACTAACCCTCTAATGAGTTTGTTTCGAGTTTGGTGTGAAGGAAGTTTTCAAGGGTCAAGAGAGGAGGATGATATATGATCAAGAAGAGTGAAAAGTATAAGCTTGGGGATGCCCCCGTGGTTCATCCCTGCATATTTCAAGAAGACTCAAGCGTCTAAGCTTGGGGATGCCCAAGGCATCCCCTTCTTCATCAACTTATCGGGTTTCTTCTCTTGAAACTATATTTTTATTCGGTCACATCATATGTGCTTTACTTGGAGCGTCCGTGTGCTTTTATTTTTGTTTTGTTTGAATAAGATCGGATCCTAGCAATCCTTGTTTGGGAGAGAGACACGCTCCGCTTTTTCATATGAACACTTGTGTTCTTCGTTTTACTTTTAATGTTCAATGATAAAAGTTGGAAGCTATTGCACTTATTTATATTTGGTTGCAAACAGAAAATGCCTCATCATGTCTTGGTGTTGACGTCAGAAACCCCCTGGCGGGCAGAGACGGGCAACACAGTAGAGCCGGGAACAACTAGGGCTGCGGCTGGCCCCAGTCCCTCAGAGCGACGGCCCGCAAAGCCTCCCCGGTCACACGTCCGATGCTATCGCAAGGGCGTGCCACCTGACCTATACCGGTCGGGAAGGTGTGGATGATGCCTCGCTTAGTTTCCTGCATGGCATACACGTAAACATTAAATACGAGCCTCGATCGGCTCTCGGAGTTATCCTGTGAATCGGCTCAAAGAGCCGATCCACCCATGATTCGTACAAGGTGTCCGAATATATGGTGGTCCTGCTTGATCAAGATAAAGCTAATGAGATCTACGACGATTTAGGGTTTTCACCGCATAATCGGATCATCCTACTCACGATTGGGCCTCGCGCTCGCGCACGGTGACCGTAAGCCGATCCTAGATAGGGCCTAAAAACCAACACGAGGTTGATCCCCGGAACATCCTTTCTAGGGCTAGCAAACGTCACCCTACACGCCGCTGGATCCTCCAACCCTTTGTAGGGCCTAACTATTGCGGATGTTAAACTAATCCTTGATGAACAAGGAGCAACCGTAACGGATCAGATCTACTAAACTATGATAAAGCGGGGTGCCGCCCCTACACCTGAGATAGGTGTAAGG
>NC_061508.1:170539841-170552172 GCF_022539505.1 Lolium rigidum
CAGTTTTAATGATGCACTCGCAAGAAATAGTAGTTGAAGCAAAAGAGAGCATCAAGAGGCAAATTCAAAACACATTTAAGCCTAACATGCTTCCTATGAAAAGGAATCTTGTAAATAAACAAGTTCATGAAAAGCAAAGTGACAAGCATAGGAAGATAAAACAAGTGTAGCTTAAAAAAATTTAGCACATAGAGAGGTGTTTTAGTAACATGAAAATTTCTACAACCATATTTTCCTCTCTCATAATAACTTTCAGTAGCATCATGAGCAAACTCAACAATATAACTATCACATAAAGCATTCTTATCATGAGTCTCATGCATAAAATTATTACTCTCCACATAAGCATAGTCAATTTTATTAGTAATAGTGGGAGCAAATTCAACAAAGTAGCTATCATTATTATTCTCATCAAGTGTAGGAGGCATAGTATAATCACAACAAAATTTACTCTCCATAGTAGGTGGCACCAAAAGACCACTATCATTATAATCATCATAAATAGGAGGCAAAGTATCATCAAAGAAAATTTTCTCCTTAATGCTTGGGGGACTAAAAAGATCATGAAAACCAGCTTCCCCAAGCTTAGAACTTTCTATATCATTATCAACAATGGTGTTCAAAGCGTTCATACTAATATTACTACCAGCATGCAAATAAGGTTCCATAGGTTTTTTAATTTTCGCATCAAACCATCCATGTCTTAAATCAGGAAATAGAATAAGAAGCTCATTGTTGTCCATTATGCCAAACTAGTGTAAACAAGAAACAAAAAGATGCAATTGCAGGATCTAAAGGAAATAGCTTCGAGTACTTACAACGGCGAAAATAGCTTAGTAGCCGAGATCCGGAGTGTGAGTACCTTTTACCTTTCCTCCCCGGCAACGGCACCAGAAAATAGCTTGATGTCTACGGGTGCTTCTATTCTTGTAGACAAGTGTTGGGCCTCCAAGAGCGAGAGGTTTGTAGAACAGCATCAAGTTTCCCTTAAGTGGATCACCCAAGGTTTATCGAACTCAGGGAGGAAGAGGTCAAAGATATCCCTCTCATGCAACCCTGCAACCACAAAGCAAGAAGTCTCTTGTGTCCCCAACACACCTAATAGGTGCACTAGTTCGGCGAAGAGATAGTGAAATACAGGTGGTATAAATAAGTATGAGCAGTGGCAACGGCACCGGAAAAGTGCTTTTCCCGGACGAGTAAACAAGCAGTAGTAACGCAGCAGTAGTAACGCGATAGAAACAGTAAACAAGCAGCGATAGCGATATTTAGGAACAAGGCCTAGGGATTAGACTTTCACTAGTGGACACTCTCAACTTTGATCACATAACGAGAATAGATAAATGCATACTCTACACTCTTTTGTTGGATGATGAACACCATTGCGTAGGATTACACGAACCCTCAATGCCGGAGTTAACAAGCTCCACAATTCAATGTTCATATTTTAATAACCTTAGAGTGCATAACAGATCAACATAACTAAACCAAGTACTAACATAGCATGCACACTGTCACCTTCACACCATGTAGGAGGAATAGATCACATCAATACCATCATAGCAATAGTTAACTTCATAATCTACAAGAGATCATAATCATAGCCTACGCCAAGTACTAACACGAATGCACACACTGTCACCATTACACCGTGCAGGAGGAATAAAACTACTTTAATAACATCACTAGAGTAGCACATAGATAAATTGTGATACAAAACACATTGCAATCATAAAGAGATATAAATAAGCACTTCACTACGCCATTCATAACAGTGAATAAGTATTCTGTGAAATATAGCCTAAGAGACCCACACGGTGCACACACTGTCACCTTTACACACGCGGGACAAGGAGTCTCCGGAGATCACATAAGTAAAACCCACTTGACTAGCATAATGACATCTAGATTACAAGCATCATCATATGAATCTCAATCATGTAAGGCCACTCATGAGATTATTGTATTGAAGTACATAGGAGAGAGATGAACCACATAGCTACCGGTACAGCCCCGAGCCTCGATGGAGAACTACTCCCTCCTCATGGGAGACAGCAGCGTTGATGAAGATGGCGGTGGTGTCGATGGAGGAGCCTTCCGGGGGCACTTCCCCGTCCCGGCGGCGTGCCGGAACAGAGACTCCTGTCCCCCAGATCTTGGCTTCGCGATGGCGGCGGCTCTGGAAGGTTTCTCGTTCCGTGGCTCTTCCGTATCGAGGTTTTAGGTCTGGGACCTTTATATAGGCGAAGAGGCGGCGTCAGAAGGTCGAAGGGGCGACGACACCATAAGGCGGCGCGGCCAGGGCCTAGGCCGCGCCGGCCTATCATCTGGGGCCTGTGTGGCCCCCTCCGGCGACTCTCGGGTGTTCGGATGCTTCCGGGCAAAATAGGAACCCGGGCGTTGATTTCGTCCGATTCCGAGAATATTTCGTTACTAGGATTTCGAAACCAAAAACAGCGAGAAAACGAGAACTGGCACTTCGGCATCTTGTTAATAGGTTAGTTCCAGAAAATGCACGAATATGACATAAAATGTGCATATAACATGTGGATATCATCAATAATGTGGCATGGAACATAAGAAATTATCGATACGTCGGAGACGTATCAACACTCCTCCATGGTATGTGATTGATGGAAGGCACCCGAGGATTCGGTTAGCCATGGCTTGTGTAAGCAAAGGTTGGGGGGAGTGTCACCCATAATAAAACTAAAATACGTGTGTAAACAAAAGAGAAGAGGGATGATCTACCTTGCTGGTAGAGATAACGTCCTTCATGGGAGCCGCTCTTGAAAGTCCGGTTGGCGAGGTAGTTGGTGTACCCATTACCATTCGTTGACAACAACAAACACCTCTCAAAATAATTTTACTCTCGTTTTACAAATGAAAAGCTCTAGCGCATGTTAATCCCTGCTTCCCACTGCGAAGGGTCAATCTTTTACTTTTATGTTGTGTCTCCATCCTTTCTTTGAGCACTTTCTTGAGAGCACAACTGTTATTCTTAGTGTAATATGCTTGTCTCAAAATATGGTTGATTGTGGTATAACTTTGATGCGTTTATCTTTGACAATCACTATTTCTAGTCTTTCTATGAACTTCAGAGGTGCCTGAGCATTTATGTTTTGCTGATCAAATATGGGCAAGCGAGATACCACTCTATCATACTCTTTTATGAACATTGCAATCCTGCTTATATACATGATTCATGATGCTTATTATTAATTGTTGGTACCTTTCCATGATTGACATAGCTATTAGATGATCTTATTTGCATGTATCTTATTATGAACTGCCTAAGTGTTAGCCATAGCATGAGAATATTTACATCATATGAACAAATGTGTTCGTGAAAGTTCTTTTATCGCTCGGTTGTTAACTGAATTGCTTGAGGACAAGCAATAAGCTAAGCTTGGGGGAGTTGATACGTCCAAAACGTATCTACTCGAACACTTTTGCTATTGTTTTGCCTCTAATTTGTGTATTTTGGATGCAACTAACACGGACTAACGCTGTTTTCAGCAGAACTGTTCTGGTATCTCGTTTTTGTGCAGAAATCCAACTTTCAGGAAAATCCTCAGAATTTATGCAGAAGGTCCTATTTTCCCAGAATATTGGCGGAGCCAGAAGGGCGAGCCAGGTGGGGGCCCGAGGGCCCCACACACTAGGACGGCGCGGCCCTAGTGTGTGGCGGCCTCGGCTGGCCCCCGACGCCCTCTTTCGGACTACTTATTGCCTTCGACCTAAAAATGCACGGAGAGAAGTGGAAGTCCCAGAAACCCTCCAGAACGCCGCCACATCGCGAAACTCCGTCTCGGGAGCCAGAAGTCTCCGTTCTGGCACTCCGCCGGGACGGGGAATTGGAGGAGATCATCGCCACCATCACCACCGACGCCTCTCCATCGACCAGCCATGTTTCCCCCATCCATGTGTGAGTAATTCCCCCGCTGTAGGATGAAGGGGATGGTAGGGATTGGATGAGATTGGTCATGTAATAGTATAAGATTGTTAGGGCATAGTGCCTAGTGTCCGTAATTGGTACTTTGATGATATTGTTGCAACTTGTTATGCTTAATGCTTGTCACTAGGGCCCGAGTGCCATGATCTCAGATCTGAACATGTTATTATTTCATGATATTCATTGTTTATGGTCTTACCTGCAAGTTGTATACACATGTCGTTGTCCGGAACCAATGGCCCCGAAGTGACAGAAATCGGGACAACCGGAGGGGATGGTAGTGATGTGAGGATCACAAGTGTTCACGGAGTGTTAATGCTTTGCTCCGGTACTCTATTAAAAGGAGTACCTTAATATCCGAGTAGATTCCCTTGAGGCCCGGCTGCCACCGGCTGGTAGGACAAAAGATGTTGTGCAAGTTTCTCATTGCGAGCACGTACGACTATAATTGGAACACATGCCTATTGATTGCTTTGTACTTGGACACCGTTTTATTATTATCTGTTGTTACATGAGTTTCTCTCATCCATGCAACGCCCGTTATCCGTCCCCGTGCCTACGATATTTTAATCCCGTTGCTTACTATAATCACTACTCGTTGTCTCCGTTACTCTCGTCGTTGTTATTTCACTACCGCTATCTGCTATAAAACTGTTACTATCGATAAACTCTTGCGAGCAAGTCTGTTTTCAGGTGCAGCTGAATTGACAACTCCGCTGTTAAGGCTTTCAAGTATTCTTTGTCTCCCCTTGTGTCGAATCAATAAATTGGGTTTTACTACCCGCGAAGACTGCTGCGATCCCCTATACTTGTGGGTCATCAGATATCAAGTGTCAAGTATGTCTTGAAGATGAAGATGAAGTGAGCCCTCAAGTTACTTCAAGACATCAACATGATGAAGAATGAAGAAATGAAGTGCAAGTTCAAGATGATCCAACTCGAAGAGTTCATAAGCTTGAAGCTTGCCATGGAGAAATGAAGTGCAAGTTCAAGATGAGCCATCTCGAAGAGGTCATTTGCTTGAGTCTTGCCATCCATATGGTGATCATGGATATGTGAAGATGCGCCGAAGAAGAAGCTCTCCCATGGTGGATTATGGGGGAGCAATCCACAAGACTTCGTCAAGCAAACACAAGCAAGAAAGGCGTTCCATCTTGTTGAGGTCAAGATCGTCGTCATCGAGCTCAAGTGGAATGCGCAAGTATAAGGTTTGCTCTTGATAGGGTTTCTTTCTCACCGGTCTCATAGTGTAGTTGGAGACCGGTTTATAGTTTAGTTGCCGTACTATCAAGAGGGCTCTCGAGTGAGTAACTCGATCGTATCGTTTGGAGAGAGCTCAAACCTTTGCATCCTTGCATCATCTTTCTTGGTTGTTATTTGTACCTTATCCATGTGATGTTTTAGAGCTTGTGCTTATTCTCATGACAAGCTCTAGTTCATCGAAAACGGATTTCGCATAGACCACTTGTTGCGTTTTCGAGTTTGGTTCATCATCTTTCTTGGTTTTATTAGGATCTTATCCATGTGATGTTTTAGAGCTTGTGCTTATTCTCATGACAAGCTCTAGTTCATTGAGAATGGTTTTTGCATGGGCAACTTGTTGCATTTTCAAGATTGGAGGTTTTACCGGTATGTCATTTTTAGATAGGTCAAACCTTTCATCATTTGTTTCTATCCTCCCTTGTTTTACTATGATGGTTTCCTGCATGATCTTGTAGAGCTTGTTCCTAGCTTTAAAACAAGCCCAAGATCATCAAAATAGGAGTCCGGATGCTAAAGTTATGCCCGTTTTAGTTTTGGTGTTTTTGCAGTTTTCTGGGGGGGGCGGATAATCCGGCCCGAATGCCAATTTTGGACAATATCCGGCCAAATATCCGGCCCGAGTCCAGGGGCGATTTTCGGGGGGCGGATAATCCGGCCCGGGGCGGATTTTCCGGCCTGGGAGGTCCCAAACGGTCATATTTCGTTAGGAGGGGGTATATAAGACCCCCTTCTTCCTCCTTGGGCTGGTTGGTTCACTCTCTCTCTCTCTCCCCTCCATTGTTGTCCTTCAAAGCTTGCCCTAGTTCTTGATTCCTCCCATGATTCTTGCATATTCTTGAGGGAAACGAGAGAGGAGATCTAGATCTACATCTTCACCAATCAAATCCCTCTCTTTGTGAGGGGAACCCACTAGATCTTGATCTTGGAGGATTTTGTGTTATCCTCTTTGTTCTTCCTCTCTTATTCCCCCAACAGCTTTTGTAGCTTTGTTGGAATTTGAGAGAGAAGGATTTGAGCATCTTTGTGGTGTTCTTGCCATTGCATTTGGTGCATCGGTTTGAGTTCTCCACGGTGATTCGTGGTGGTGAAAACAAGAAGGTTGTTACTCTTGGGTTCCTGGAACCCTAGACGGATTCTAGGCCTTTGTGGCGGTTTGTTGGGAGCCTCCAATTAAGTTGTGGATGTGTGCCCCAATCTTTGTGTAAGGCCCGGTTTCCGCCTCGAAGGAAATCCCTTAGTGGAACCGTGACCTAGGCCTTTGTGGCGAGGGTCACCGGAGATTTAGGTGAGGCGCCTTCGTGGCGTTCGGTGTGTGGTGTGAGTACTGCATCTTGGGGTGAGGCCTTTGTGGCGTTGGTGTGCATCGAGCAACCACACCTCAAGGTAAGCCTCTTGTGGCGTTCGGGAGCACTAAGCAACCGCACCTCTCCACCGGAGATTAGCACTCGCAAGAGTGTGAACTCCGGGATAAATCATCGTCTCCCGCGTGCCTCGGTTATCTCTATACCCGAGCTCTTTACTTATGCACTTTACCTTGTGATAGCCATCGTGCTTGAAGTTATATATATCTTGCTATCACATACTTGCTTGTATTGCTTAGCTTAAGTTGTTGGTGCACATAGGTGAACCTTTGCTTAGAATAAGTTGTTGGTGCACATAGGTGAACCATAGTATATAGGCTTTGGGCTTGACAAAGTAAACGCTAGTTTTATTCCGCATTTGTTAAGCCCATCTCGTAAAAGTTTTAAACCGCCTATTCACCCCCCCCCTCTAGGCGACATCCGTGTCCTTTCAGGAAGCCCACTATCTTGCTATGGAGCAGTCAAGAGGCGTTAGAAGACCCCTTTAGATTTTTTTAGAATTTTCATTACGCTCTTATGTATTGTCCTACTATTTGATGTAAGGCAGTACCGTATATCTTAGTCGTATTTTCGAAACTCGATAAGTTTAAGTAAAGTTTGAATTTCTAGTTTTCAGTGTTTTTGTTTGGTTGTGTGCCTTGTTTGTGCATGGGTAGGAAACTTTACTTCCTAGATCTGTCTATCTTGTTTCTTATCTATGCTAAAACTGTATCAGATGCCGCCAAGACGTGACCCAACTCAAGATGCACTGAATCAGATGATGACAGCTCAGGCACAGCTCATGCAGATGATGACCCAGTTCATCCAAACCACCCAGAACAACAACAACAATCCACCACCACCACCTCCACCACCGCCGCCACCTCCACCACCGCCGCCACCTCCAGTGGACAGACTCGCCAGATTCTTGAGACTCAAGCCAGCAAAGTTCTCAAGTGCCACAGAGCCCATAGTAGCTGATGACTGGCTTCGTTCTATCAGCAAGGACTTAGTCACCTGTGAGTGCACGGAGGCTGAAAAGATAAGGTTCACTGCCCATCTGTTGGAAGGACCTGCTGCTAGGTGGTGGGAGACATATCAAATCACTCATCCCATTGATGACCTAGACTGGGAAACGTTCAAAGAAGGCTTTCGTACTGCTCATATCTCCTCGGGCATTATGAATCTCAAGAGAGATGAATTTCGCGATCCGAGACAGGGAGGGAGAACTCTGAAGGAATACATGGATGACTTCTGTGCTTTAGCAAGGTATGCCCCAGAGGACATTGACACTGATGCTAAGAGGAAGGAGAAGTTCCTCAATGGACTTAAGGGTGAACTGAAGATTCCATTGACTGTAGCTTACGCACCCCAGTTACCAGTCCCTACTTGATCAAGCCATCGCCCTGGACAATAATATCAAGAAGGAGGAGAACCGCAAGAGGAAGTTTAGCAATAGCAAGAGCCACACCGAGCCGTTTCACAAGAAGCACCATTCTTCTGAAGGCAGTGGGAGTCACAACTCACACAAGCATAATGGTCATTTCAGTAAAGGTAACGACAACAACTACAATGGTCATACGCACAATGAAGGATTCAAGGAGACTATTCCAATAGTCACCCCAATGGTAACAATGGTCATCACAATGGAAACAATGGCCAGCACCATCCCAATTCAGGGGACAATAGGGACTTGTCCAACATCACATGCTACAAGTGTAAGAAGACTGGGCACTTTGCCAAAAGATGCCCCGAGAACAAGCCTGAGGAGGTTACCAATCCAGTCCAGAAGGGACAGGCGAACCACCTGTATGTGGAGGAAGTGGTGAATGAACCTAACACTGTGATGGGTATGTCTCCACTCAACTCGTTACAACATTAGTTTTAATTGATAGTGGCGCATCGCATTCATTCATATCAATGGTTCGATTTACATCCCAATTGCATATTGGTGATATTAGGCTAAACATCTTAAGGGGGTTAGCCTAGATCAGATACCAATGGTAAAGGAATACTCACGCCAAGACTATATAGTTCTGCAAGGTTCAGTCGAATCATCATAGTGAGGAAGAGGCAACTTGGAAAGGTGAAGAAAATCCTCGAGAATATTACCCACACCTAATTGCTAGCCTTTCCGAAGCCCGGGGACGTGCTTCATCTTAAGGGGGTTAGTCTGTAACATCCCAGGATTTTTCAAAAAAAAAAGTTGCATGCATTCATAGCATCTTTGCATTTGTCATGTTCACATAAAATGATAAGCAACATATGACATAACTATAGCCTTATACCCTAGTACAAACTGGTGAAAACCTTGTCCCCTTTGGTCTAAAACAAATCCTCTGAATTTTACAAAAATTTTGAGACAAGTTTGAACTCATTCGGAGATGGGATTCAAAAGTTATGAATTAAAAACAGAAAAAGAAAAGGAGAAAAGAAAAGAACAAAAAAAAACGAGTTGGACCGACCGAGCTGGGCCAGCCCGCGTCGCGCCAGCCCAACCCGGCCGAAGCCAGCCCAACCCGCGCGCCCCTTTACCCCTCTCTCTCCCCGTTCGCTGACAGCCTGGCCCCACCTGTCAGCGGGGCCCGCATGTCGGCGTCGTCTTCAACCTTGGACCGTGCCCGAGCCGGACTCTCTCCCCGCCGCAGCCCTAACCCTAAGCGGCCCCACCTCGGCGTCCGTGCCGTGGGGCGCACTCCCGCCCCCTATAAATACTGCCGAGGCCCCGCCCCTCTTTTCCCCCCACCTCCCCCTCTCCAACTCGCCGCCAGGCTGCGGCAATTGCTCGCCGGAGCAAGCCCTCCGCTGCCCCCTCCGGCCACCCGCCCTGGCCGCCCGAGGCCACACCCGACCGCGCCGCCACCACCATCGTCTCCGCCTCGGCCCGGCGCATCCCGTCCACGTCTTCGCCACCGCGGGAGCCCGCCAGAGCGCCGCCGGCCACCACCGTCTGAGCCCCGACGCCGCGCCATAGCCGCCCGCCGCCCCCAAGGTGAGCTCCACCTACTCCCTTATCCCCTTTTTTTTCCTTTTAATCTAGACCATCCAGATCGAGTAGATCTAACGGCCACGGTCCCCCAGGGGGCGATCCGCGTGATCCCCCGCGCAACCAACCGCGTCGCGCCACGTGGCCTGCACGGTCAGCGCGCCCAGTCAGCGCCTAGTCAAACAGAGTTTAAATTTGAATTTAAATGTCAGATTTGCCGTCCAACTTGTGAAATCCGTATAAAATCAACCGTAGGTTCAAATTTTGCAAATTTTATAGTTTTGGAAAGCTCTTAACCTGTACAACAACTTTATGCAATAATACTGTATAGGTTTTGTGTTAGATTTTGCGTCATAATTCAAATAGTTAAGTTAAGCCTTTCATACTATAAAATTTGTATAAAATAGTCTACTGGGCCAAATTTTATGATTTTGTACTTTCTGGAATCCTCAGATCATGTACTTCAACTTGGTATAGGAGTTGTACAACTTTGATACGTGCACAAACTTCCTTTATAAAATCTATTCAAATCAGTAATTCAAGGATAATTCAAATTCTATAAATCATTTTTGAATAATTCCAATTGCCCAATTCTTGTGTTACTGTAGCCTATCCAGGGAGGTAAAATTCATACTTTTACAACACATAATGCTTGCAGTAGCTAATTAATAAGGTTGTATATGTTAAGTAGATACTTGATTAATGGTTTTTCTAAATCAAATTAAATGTCCAGAATACTTTATTAACATTGCACATATCAGAGAACACATAATGCAACACTTACACACCACCCCTCTTGTGAAGTTAAATTGTTGCATAGCATGCATGCATACATGTCTATGATTGTTCATATCGAATGTTTGTTTATTTGTTGTGATTGTTTGAATAGATTGTGGAGGAGATCAAGGTGGTGCTTGTGATTGCTGTGTTTGTGCGGGTTGTTTTGATCAAGGCAAGTGACATTCAAATCCTACTTATTTTCTTTATGCATTAGTGTTTTGAAACTAGTATGCATGGTAGGATTTTGTTTTCAAAAGTAAAGTATTATGCTATGCTTAGCAAACCCTAGTAGTGTGTAGCTACTCCTGAACCCATTGCTAGGATGCTTAAATTTTTTGCTTTGCAACATCAAATGACAAATGTTGTTTCGCTATTTGGTTGTGAGTGTTTGAAATTTAAAATTAACAACCCCAATGAAACACCTGGGTGGATTGGTTGATGGTGGGCGGCTGCTCAGGTCCACGCCCCTAGTAGGCTGAAGTGGTGAATCCCTGAGAGTTCGCATGTTGTAGAGTGGTCGCTTTTGACTGCACACCTGGTTTTCACCAGGGGATCGCGTGGGGGTTTACTACCTGTGAGGGGTTTTAAGCTTGTGAGTTCCACTTGTGGTTGGCCACCCAGGATTAAAGAGATTACCATGTCGTCCATGTTTTAGTTAGCTTCTAGTGCAGCCTTATGGTATTATGGGCTCTGCCGGGATTAAGTAAGTTGTGAGAATTCAACTTGTGGCTAGACAGCGGGTGGAGGCGACGGCCAAGGGAACGTGTCTAGTTTGTATGGTTGAATTCTTCTTCTGAAAGATCTTGTCTCATTCTTCTCTTGGGAAGGGTGGGTCGTAAGGTGAAAGTGCACAACCTCTCGAGAGTTAAACCTAAGATCTTAGCCGTGTCCCCGGTTATGGACAATTTGAGCTTCTAGGCAAGGAATGTACGGAAGAATCTCATCATTGTTTTCTGAATATATTTAAAAATTGATCAACCTTGAAAAACTCATGGGAGATGTAACCATGTGATTATTCTAAAACCCATGGAGGACTTAACCATGGTGTGATTTCATAATGTCATTCAAAGATTTTCAAAGTGTTTTGTTTTAAATAAAATGTAGGATAAAATTGGCTTTATGCAAATTTGTCTAAACTCCACTTGCCAAATATCATGTAGATAGTCATGTCCAAAACCGCCACCATATAAGTGCCATTTGCCATTACATCATTGTACTGACCTCCATTCGTGGGGCTGCATATTCAAACGTGCAGGTTATTCTAAACACGGGTACTAGTAGGATCTCGAGTCTACATTCCAACATGTCTGCCTGTGGCGCATGGAGATGATGGAGGCTCATTGAAGTTATTTCCGTTGCGTTTGCTTTGAACATTTATATTTGAGCTAGTCAATTGGACTATGCAATTTGTAAGACTTTATTTTATCTCCTGTGGATCTACGTTGTAGTAAATTTGATACTATTGCTATGAATACTACATCTGAAATGTGTGTGCTATCAGTGATCCTGGGAATAGCACTATACACACGTATCTTGCCTTTATTTAAAAAGGTAGGGTGCTACAGAGCGGCTCCCATGAAGGACGTTATCTCTACCAGCAAGGTAGATCATCCATTTTCTCTTTTGTTTACACATGTACTTTAGTTTTATTTATGGATGACACTCCTCCCAACCTTTGCTTTCACAAGCCATGGCTAACCGAACCTCGGGTGCCTTCCAACATTTCACATACCATGGAGGATTGTCTATTGCAAAATTAAGTTTCTTACTGATAAATCAGGGCAAAACATGTGAAGAGAATTATTAATGACAGTTATTAATTGGGGCTGGGAACCCCATTGCCAGCTCTTTTTACAAAATTATTGGATAAGCGGATGTATATGCCACTAGTCCATTGGTGAAAGTCTGCCCAACAAGATTGAAAGATAAAACACCACATACTTCCTCATGAGCTATAAAACATTGACACAAGTGAGAGATAATAACTTTTGAATTGTTTTAAAGGTA
>NC_061508.1:170552272-170563366 GCF_022539505.1 Lolium rigidum
AAATGATCTCCAGGATGGACAGTTCCATCCCCTTCATAGCGGTTATCCACAACACGTTCAATAAATTTCATAGGTATTTTACTAGGAAAATTGCCCGTGCGTTGCTACGAGTTCACCTACTGGTGCCTAGAAAGTTGATACTTTCATGATGTCCAAGGTGTTGCCCTGTCAATAGGGATGTAAACGGATCGGATCGGATCGGATATTGCTCTTACCATATCCTTTACCATATTTTTGTAACGGATTCGGATCGGAGCGGATAATGGTCGGATGCGGATTCGGATGCGGATTATATCGGATTACGGATATGGAGCAGATTCGGACCGAACTCGGATCGGATGCGGATTATTAAGAAAATATACATATAAAAAAATAGAAGTATGTTTTTTTATGTAAAATATGTTTGTAATTATATACTATAGCTAAATGTACACACTTGTTCATACAACAAAGCAAATTGCGTGCTAATAGAATACATAGTTTGGCCGATGAACTAACTATATTATCTAAATATTTAGGGTTGGGCTAGTTTTTTCGGATTATCCTCTTTGTGGACCTCGGATAATCCGCAAAAAATGGCGGATAACCCGTATCCGTCGGATAGTATCAATACCATATCCTCTACCGTATCCGTCGGATATCCGCTTGATCACTATCCGCATCCGTATCCATATCCGGCGGATTTCCAAAAATGCATACCATATCCTCAAAAACGGATACGGATGCGGATTCGGAGCGGAAATTATCCGTACCATTTACATCCCTACCTGTCAACACCCCCTTAACCGACAAAAATTATTTTTTGCTTGGCCAACACATATAATATAACTAAATCTAGAATAAGTATCATGAACAAAACCACAAACATTCTTCGAAGAAGCTGTGCAGTAAGAAATCAGGAAATCGGATTCACATTATTTCGATTAAGCTAGCTCAAATTCATCAATATTGATAAAAACATAAGGGAAACCCATTTTCAAGTATAGTTAGCTCAAATACATCAATCTTGATAAAAAGAAGTGGACTCAGTAATCCGATATCAAAGGTTTACACATAGAAAGAAAGGTGCCAAAGGCAATAAAATAAAATAGATTTTCATGTACCATAACCTCGCTGTTGAGAAAGGTTGATATCTTGTTTGGAGAAACAAACACAAAATTCAATGTGCATCTTAAAAATGATAAAATCAGGCACTGATTGTATGTCCTATGTGATTCCCGATTCCAATCAAATGTCTCTTTTATAATTCAGGAACATCCTATGAATAAACTACAATAAATGATTAGTCCCAAATCCTGTATGTTTCAGACCGACCTGATGCATGAAACATTGTATGTTTGAGAGTACTAACCTGGAGATTGACATCATCAGCCAAGGCCTGAAACGTTACCACTCGTGAAGCATGATAATATCAGGCAGGCTCTTGGCATACTTAAAGACGTCTGCAATTTTCCCGGTTGCCAGACCACCATCGCACCCATGTTTTCTCTGCTTCAGGGACTCATATTCTTTCAGAGAACATCACCCTTGTGTTCAGCTGCTCATCCTTGCAAGTGGCAGCTACAAATTTAACCATCTGTGCTCCGCTCCTGCCTGCTGCATTGGGGCAATGGCGTCCGCGACCATAGTCCTCGCCTCTGCCCGCTGACACTGGGTTCCGCAGCGTGGTAAAGAAAGGATCGGTGATAGCCTGGCCCTGAACGATCTGGGCATGGCCTCTGCGACGGGGATTGGGATCATGCCTATGTCGTCTGGAGGCGGTGGATTCTCGGATGGTCACCGTGGACTCCCGGGCGATGGATTCTTGGGTGGTCGCTCAGTGTAGGCAGTCGAGTCCCCAAGCTGGGCGGCTTGAAAGCAGAATCGTTCGGAGAGCCCGTGCGCCGTTGTGTCGCGAAAAGGAGAACACACTATGTACATCTAACTCATGGGAACGGGTTGTTCTACACACCAGGATAAAGACAAAATCTTAAGCAGATCAAACCCCTAGTTATTTATAGAACTTCTGGAATTTTCACTTCATAAGCAGAGTCTATGGATATGGCCTTCTAGAACAATAAGGTAAGGTTTTTGTTAAACACAAAATCCAGCAGTTCTTTACGATTGCCGATGAACTGCAATTCTGAAAGATGATTTTGCTTTCCTATCAGTTCACTGGATGAATCTGTAATGAAGAAAGCAGAAAAGCATGACTACCAAATCGTGTAGTACATTATATCTGTCCACTCTATACATTAGAAAAGCAGAAAACCCCTAGTTACATCTCTCCCAAACTGAATATATCTAGACTCTTTTGTGAGGATGCACCAGTCCTACGTATTCATGTGCAATGTATCTTTTGCAGGACATGCTTGAATTGAATATTGAGTAATACAACGGAACAGGACACGCTTGAATTGAATATTGAGTAATACATTGGAACATGACACCATTTGCTTTAGATAATTAAATAGGGAAGCCAAGGGCGTTGACCTGCCTGACGAATGCTTTGAGTGAACCGCTGTAATGCCCAAACATGATCTGTTGTCTTCCCTGGCGAACACTCCATGTACGTGCATGTGTGAGATGAGTGGCGGGGCTTGAGGAGGCCAGTACATTGCTTGGAGGTCAGAGGCGACTTGGGGTAGGCCCTGAACTGCAAAAACTGAAATTAGCAGATGCAGACTCGTCCCAGCACTCAATTGGTGCAGGGAACCGTGGCGGCGCGCAGCCTCACTCGCCTTATCCAGCGAGAGGAACAAAAAATACTCACGAAAAGAGAGTAGAAACTGCATATCGAGAGCATCGGGGGAGGATTGGTTTTCGTTTGAGAAAAGATCATGCAGCTTTGAGGCCAGATCCGCCAGCGGCGGAAGTCCCCATATCTTGCCGTGTCGCTGCAAAAGGAGGGAAAACGTGGGAGCGTCGGGAAGAAGGGACGGAGCTAGCTGACGAACTCCCCTGCTCCACGGCCGGTAATGGCGCTGGATGTCAGCGGCGAGCGCACTGGGAGGCAGGGTCACCGTTCGAGTCACCCCTCCACACCGATTCGTCCGCAGGGTTGCCTTTCGAGCCAAGCTGAATCGGGAGGGGAGGCACGCAGCGCGGCGGAGAAGAAGTGGGCAGGCGGCGCGACAGGGAGGAAGCGGGCGGGGCCGGGAGGGGAGGGGAGGATGGGAGAGATACAGGGAGGAGAGAGGGGATGAAGCGCCCCGTTGCTTTTTTTCGTTCGATGGATGCATAACGCTTGAGATGACTTGCTGGTGGCAGTCCATGTAATTTCGAGTAAATACAGGGGTAACAAAAAACGGACGAACAAGAAACCTTATTTTCTTTATTATTAGGTATAGATAGGAAAAACGCCCGTGCGTTGCACCGGGAGAAAATAAATTTAATATACAGGTATGTTCGAAAGGAGAAAAACACTTGATTTCATTCATGTCTTATTGCGAGGGATGATTTTTATACACCAGCATTTGGGAAGTGAATCAAAACCAAAGGGGAAATAATAATTAACTAATTTGTTTTTGTGTCCTGCACTTGGGAACCTGAATCAAAAATATATCATTAATCAGCTTGTACGTAGCATCGTACATTTGTACTTACCAAACCATCAAAGACTACGGAATAATGCAAAGGTTAAAGAGCTCTAGAAGAAATCTAAAGCATGCAAAGAAGCGTGAGAGCAGTTCGGCTAGGAAATCCCTGAAATCACCTCTCGAGTGATAGCAGATTCGTGTGCTTAAAAAAATTGTCCTGTTCTGCATCACCATCTTGAAACTTGTGTCTTTCAAGGAGCTCATATCAAACTCAGATAGCAATTGCATATTTGCATTTGTTATTAAACCTGCAGTGCAACTTAAGCTAATGCAGTCGACTTCTGCTGAAACTACTCAACACAGAAACTCAATCACCAACTCCATGTACAGTCTAAACGAATTCAGGTCATCTATAGAGAAGCCTACGCACATGCAGTAAACATTCACCAAACAGTAACATGGTGGCAGAAGTGCAGATTCAGACGAACATGGTGATCCATCGCTGAGGTTATGCAACACGAACATGGAAAAGCCCTAGTGAACATATGAAAACTACGATTCCACGAACTGCGTGCATTTTTTAATTTGTGTGCCAAAAAGCTATATAGCCTGTAGTGCGGAGGAGGGAGTATCAGATCAATTGACTCAAGACATCTCATCTATGCACACAAAGCAGCCCAGAACCATTGCCAAATACCTTTCGCATCTAAATTAAAATTTTCTCTTACCTTGTAGGAACTAAGTAGGGGCGTGTTAAAATCAAATCGTACAAACTGGATATCAAATCAAGGACACGCACATACTGTAGATGCAGAATAGAAAAGCAAAGCAACACTCCAGATCGATACTGAATCAGAGAAAAGCAATACAAGCAGTCAAGCACTGCCAGACCGAGGCAACCAGAGCTGAACAAATGCTGCTCCAGCAGGTGAGCAGGGTGGACACCGCACGGCCGGGGCAGTTGCTGTGGATCAACACGGCTCAGGGTCTCTAGGATATTGTGCTGGTCGCTCCGGGCGCCAGATCGACCTCGCGGGAGAACTTGGCATCCATGAGCAGAGTGGGCTGGACCATGGCGTCGGCCGTCGGGCGCCACCGCCGGCGCTGCGACATTACCCTCCCCCTCTCCGTTGGCACTTGTACCGGCCTCGGCTGTCTCGCCAGTGACGGGCGGCAGTGCGCCAAGATGGTGTCAAGCAAACAAATAATCCATCATGATGAGCCTCGGAAGAACCTAGCGGTGTTGCGCCCTTCTGAATATCGTCACGAGCAGCGATCCCGGGTCTCGGCTACCGATCTCGTCGATCCCCGAGCTGGAGAGCCTAGGTCAAGGGCGATGAAATCTCCCAGCGGCGTCACCGTCACGGCACACGACCTCAGCCTCCGCTGCCTTGCCGGTGACATGCGGCGCTGCAGGAGGCGGTGCTGCTGCTTTGGGTCAGCCATGGGGTGGCAGTGCAAAGGAAGGCTGGCATGGGGTGGCTCTCATGGCACGGCCGGCAGTGCAAAGGAAGGCTGGCACTGGAGAATTTTCCCCGTACCGAACCGCTCCGATCCGATTTTAGGACATACGAATTAGGAAGGCCGCTTCCTTACGATTGAAGAAAACTACTTATCTACATGCGCAGGAAACCAGGCCAATCGTGAGGTAAACAACCTTGTCGCCGGCCATGGCAAACTGCCGCTGGCGTGGCCGCAGCCCGACGCCGTCCTTGTCCTATGTTTTTGTCGTAATAGTCGACAAGGGATCGCAAGAGGGCGGAGTTCGAGGATTGTGGATACAGTACGATCGTTGCCTATTTGAGGAGCCTCGATCGATCGGTTCCAGCCGAACTCTGCAGACTCCGTACTTGGCACGGTTCAGCGGGGGACGAAAGCGCCTTTCGGGTTGGACGAAAGCGCACAATGACGGACCAAACCACGGAAACGTTAGCTCCTTTATTATTAGGTAAAGATATGGAATCACTTTCTCACCTGGCGCCTCATCCACTACCTTTGCAGTACTAGTAGATTTCCCAAATAGGAATTCAAGAGAAGATCTCTCCATAATGAATTATAGCAACACGCAGAAATAAAAACAACACGTACAATAAAAGTTTTCCTTACCAATTCCACTTACCAATAGCGCTTCACTCCCCGGCAACGGCGCCAGAAAATAGTCTTGATGATCCACAAGTATATGGGGTGTATCGTAGTACTTTCGATAAATAAGAGTGTCGAACCCAACGAGGAGCAGAAGGTGTTGACAAGCAGTTTCGATGAAGGATTCACTGTAAATGCTCACAGACAAGTTTTCAGGAGGTTTTTATATAGCAGATAAATAAAATACAAGTAAGTAAAATGCGAGAGTAATAATTGCAGAGAGTGGCCCAATCCTTTTTAGCACAAAGGACAAGCCGGTTTGTTTACTTATGATGACCAAACGTTCTTGAGGACACACGGGAATTTAGTCTAGTGCTTTCGCTTCATATAGTTGATTAATCTTCATTGTTTTGATTAGTGTTGTGTGGGTGAACCTATGCTAATGCACCGCCCTTCCTAGGACTAATACATACTTGTGATTAAACCCCTTGCAAGCATCCGCAAATACAAGAAAGTAATTAAGATAAATCTAACCACAGCCTTAAACTCGAGATCCTCGCTATCCCTCATGCATCGATATACCAACGGGGGTTCGAGTTGTCGTCACTCCGGCAACCCCACAATTAGCAAACGAATACAAGATGCATTCCCCTAGGCCCATAAAGGTGAAGTATCATGTAGTCGACGTTCACATGACACCACTAGAAGAATAACACCACAACTTAAATATCAAATCATTAAATATTACTCAACATAGTTCACTACTAACATTTAGACTTCACCCATGTCCTCAAGAACTAAACGAACTACTCACAAGACATCATATGGAACATGATCAGAGGTGATATGATGATGAATAACAATCTGAACATAAACCTTGGTTCAATGGTTTCACTCAATAGCATCAATAACAAGGAGTAATCAACACCGGGAGAGTTTCCCCTATGAAATAATCAAGATTCAACCCTAGATGTTACAAGCGGAGACGAGGTGCAGCGGTGGAGATGATGGTGTCGGCGGTGGAGATGATGATGATGATGATCCCAATGAAGTCCAGCTCGATGACGGTGACGATGGCGACGATTTCCCCCTTCGGGAGGGAATTTCCCCGGCAGATTTCAGACTGCCGGAGAGCTCTTTTCTCTCTGGTGTTTTTCCGCCCCGCAGAGGCGGCTGTGACTATCCTCCATGATCCCCCGCACCTTAGGGTTTTCTGGAGATGAAGTACGCGAAAGGGCGATGGCCGAGGGGGGTCGTGGGCCCCCTCCCCACATGGCGGTGCGCCAGGCCTGGTGGCCGTGCCGACCTATGGGGAGGGCCCATGGTGGCCCTCCTCGGCCTCCCCTTTTGGCTGGCTCCGTCATCTGGAAAAATAGGAGCTTCGGTATATTTTCCGTCAATTGTTGATCTTCAGAAATATTGTATCCCGACGGTGCTTTTTCCAGCAGAATCCTGACTCCGGTGAGTACTTCTCCAATAATCATGAAACATGCAAAATAGGTGAAATAACATAAGTATCATCTCTAAATATGAAATATATCAATGAATAACAGTAAATTATGATATAAAATAGTGATGCAAAATGGACGTATCAGTACGGATGCTTGCAATCCGTGCGTAGACTCAAGTTGGCCATCCGATGGTTTTGGCTTTTCTTCGGATACCTCAAGCGGGCTTCACGACGTCACTGATGACGTAATTACTGTTGTAATTCTGATTGATAGGACGCGACCTGTCGGACCCATCCTACTTCTGCGCGGTTCTGTTTAGGAAATGACCACTACTTGCGTGTGCAGTTACCAAGGTGACTCCTCGATTTCTACGATCGACGATGAGGAGAAATCCCCTTAATAAATTGGAAACAACGACATGTGCCCGCTCAATCCTCAGGCTTTATTTTTCTTTATAATCTCTCGGGGTAAACTCTCTCCGTTTCACACTTCATCCTTGCGTCCTTTCTTCCTCATCCATCCTTTTCGTTCGCAACTGTTGCGCCGCCATCGCCGCTTCCAGATCTTCCTCAGATCTCACAATGGTGAAGAAGAAGAACCCCACTCTCGCCACCAGTGCTGTAAGCAGTGGCGCCGCCGCCAAGACTCCCCCAAACCCGTCGAGGAGAAGCGCGTCAGATGCTCCTCCCCCAGCTCCGACGCCGCCAGCGCCATCAAGCTCCATGGCTGGGCCCAATCCCGGCGATTGGCCGGTTTCCACTACTACAAAGCGCGACGAGAAGAGGGCCCGGAGCCTCGGAATAATTTCTTCTGACGAGGGGAACGTTATTCTTCCAGGTGCGATTTCACGGCCCAATCCCCCGCCGGTTTTACTGTGATGTTCTTATCCTTCTTGTACCGAGGTCTTTCGCTCCCTGCTCACAAATTTCTTCGTCACCTCCTTCGAGTGTATGAGATTCAATTATGGCAGTTGACTCCCAATTCAATGCTTCATCTTGCCATCTTTATCACTCTCTGCGAAGCGTTTTTGGGCATTGAGCCCCACTTTGGTTGGTGGAAGAAGATTTTCTTCGTGAAAAGATACAACTGCAGTGGTGGGTCTTTCGTCATTCGGAGTTGGGTTTGTTGCTCGCAAAGAAGTTAACTACTTCAACTTTCCAATGAAAGAGTCTGTGCAAGGATGGAGGCTGAAGTGGTTTTATATCAGAGACTCATCAGCAGCCGACTTCCAGCTCCCCCAATTCTCCGATGTTCTAGAAGCCACACCCAAGAAGTCTTGGAAAAATATCCTTTCACTCGATGAGAAACCAACAGTCGATAAGTTGTTTGATAGATTCCTTCGGATCAAGGAATCCGATGGTCAAACCATGATAGGTACTGAGGTAGCCGCTGTGTTCTTAAAACTTCGAATTCAGCCGATCATGTCTAGGGCCCATCCGATGTGGTTGTATTCGGGTCCCAAGGACGAGACTAGAGTAAATACCGCTGAGTTATCCGAAAAGGAACTGCTTGATGAAGTCCGGCGCCTCACTCTCTTTAGCCAGGAAGATTCAATCCCATTGATATCTTCCCAACCACCATTCGAAGCTGATCATCCACCAACCGAGGTAATTTTTTCCCTCCCTGCTCTTATTGTCCTGTTTCTCTTGATCGTTGTAACTGCCATTATTCTCATTTGTTTACTTCGATAGATCCCTATAGCTCCCGAATGTTTGCAAGACCTGTCGAACGATACTTCCGAGAAAAGGGATTCTTCAGTCCCTGTAGGAT
Organism: Lolium rigidum; assembly: GCF_022539505.1. Classification (NCBI taxonomy): domain Eukaryota; kingdom Viridiplantae; phylum Streptophyta; class Magnoliopsida; order Poales; family Poaceae; genus Lolium; species Lolium rigidum. The sequence goes on from NC_061508.1 coordinate 170,561,094, forward strand.
CTCATACTGAAGGAAATGCAAGTCCAAAAGACGAATATGATGATCCAATGAATCCTGAAGCTGTCTTCATCAATCCTCAATCCTCTTCCGATGATATAAACGATACAGCAGGCTCAATGCATGATGACGATGCTGATTGTGCTGCCTTTGTTGATGCAGCTGTGGAGGAGGCCGAGGCGCTGTCCTCAAAGAGACCATCCGGCGGCTTTGCCGACGAAGATGATCTTTACGATCTGTAAGTCCTTGCTTCTTTCTCCAGGGTTGGGTTCTGTCTTTGCCATTCGTATCTGATTCTGACTTTGCCAGTTTCTCACTCTTGCAGTGACGAGGGTTTCATCGAGCCTCCGTCCAAGAAGGCTCAATCTTGTACCATCCTGCCGAATCCCGCAGCCTCCGAGGTTTCGACCCCTGCTGCAGCCCCCACGGCCCAGATATCGACAGCTTCTTCCCTTTTCAAAGGTAAGGAGATTCCTTTAACTTCCGCAATTACAGCTTCTCCTCCAGGGAAACCTGTAAGCCTTTCCTGCTTTAATAATATATCTATTTGCAACATCTCCCGGGTGGGCCTCGATCAAATTATTAATTTGTTGACAATTAGTTCTCCATCTAATAATCATTTTTCCTTATCTCTTAAGGATTTGCGAGCTGTTATTTCTTCTCTGGAGGCCTTCGCCTCCCAATATACTTCTCTGGAAGTTGACAAGGCCCAGCTGCAAAAGGAGGTCAAGTCTTCTTCCTCGAAGTTGGAGGGCGCAATAAAAATAGCTGCCGAGGCTCGCCAGGAGGTTGATTCCTTAAAGGAGGAACTCGAGGGGCTGAAGAAGAAGCTGAAGGATGAGGAAGCATCCAGGCTTGCTGCCGAAGCTCGGATGATCGAAAAGGATGATCTTCTTCGCCAGTCTTCTTTGGCCTTGCTCAGTAACCCCCTTTTCACTCTCTCATCGATTTTTGCTTTACTAATTCAATTCCCACTTGATGAACTTCTCCTATTTCATTCTGTGCAGAGGTGTTGACTGCCAAAACCCACCGGCGGGCAGCGGCCTTGTCAACACTGTAGAGCCGGGGGGAGCCTAGAGCTGCGGCTGGCTGAGACCCCTCCGAGCGACGGCCCGCAATGCTCTTCTGGTCACACGCGGCGTTGCGAAGTGCAAGGGCGTGCCACCGACCTATACCGGTCAGGAAGGTGATGAGATTGCCTCGCTTAGTTTCCCGCAGGGCATACATGTAAACGTTAAATACGAGCCTCGATCGGCTCTCGGGTTATCTCGTGAATCGGCTCAAAGAGCCGATCCACCCATGATCCGTACGGGGTGTACGAATACTTGGTGGTCCCGCTTGATCAAGATGAAGCTAATGAGATCTACGACGATTTAGGGTTTTCACCACATAATCGGATCATCCTACTCCAAGTTGGGCCGATGGCCACGCACGGTGCTCGTAAGCCGATCCTAAACAAGGCCGGAAAACCAACATGAAGTTGATCCTAGGAACATCCCGTTTAGGACGTGCGAACGCCACCCTACGTGCCACAGGATCCTACACCCCTTTGTAAGGCCAAACTATTGCAGATATTAAACTAATCCTTGTAGAACAAGGAGCAATCATAACGGATCAGATCTACTAAATAATGATCAAGCGGGTGCCGCCCCCACACCCGAGATAGGCGTGAGGACGGCTAGATATGCAAGGGTTGCACTACGTAAGCATGCTTAAACGAAGAACAATGCTAACCCTAACACATCTAATGATAACTACGTTGCTCGCCATCAAAAGCGCTTCAAGACGAGCAACGCATGAACAACGTGTTTGTGCTGCCTAGATCGCAAGATGCGATCTAGGCAGCATGTCGCTACTCCGATAGAAACCCTCGAGACGAAGGAGTTGGCGATGCGCCGAGATTGGTTTGTTTTTGGGGTTGAACGTGAGTTGTTGTTTATTCCATAAACCCTAGGTATCCCGAACAATTCTCCGGCAAATGCTTTGTCGATGACCCTCGAGTCTCACCAGCTTGTTCAGGACCTCCTTCAGAAGGGTAAGGGAGCCATGGCGAGGATGCATTCGATGATCTTCCCCAAGATTGATCAGAACAAGACCTTGGGACAACTGATCGATGATTTTGCCATCAACACAAGGGAGGTTATCGAGGTATTCAAACGTACTTCGCGTACCTACGGTGCCCTCCTAGCCTTTCTGATGGGGTTCGTAGCATAGAAAACAAAACAAAAAATCCTACCGCAAGACGAATAAATCCAAGATCTAATCTATGGAACACC
>NC_061508.1:170563466-170608274 GCF_022539505.1 Lolium rigidum
GCCAATATTCTGGGAAAATAGGACCTTCTGCATAAATTCCGAGGATTTTCCCGAAAGTTGGATTTCTGCACAAAAACGAGACACCAGAACAGTTCTGCTGAAAACAGCGTTAGTCCGTGTTAGTTGCATCCAAAATACACAAATTAGAGGCAAAGCAATAGCAAAAGTGTTCGGGAAAGTAGATACGTTTTGGACGTATCAATATCCTCCATCAATTTCTTCTTATTGCAACCTAATACAAACATGTTGATGTCTTGAAGTAACTTGAGGGCTCACTTCATCTTCATCGTCAAGACATACTTGACACTTGATATCCTTCATCAAATTCTTCTTATTGCAACCTTGAAGCCAACATATGGTTCAAGAATTGCCTATGGACAACTCCTACAAATATAACTCAATGCAAACATTAGTCCATAGGGATTGTCATTAATTACCAAAACCACACATGGGGGCTCCATGCACTTTCACTTCCTTCCTCGCTTGCTTTCCTCTTCAAGTCGTTCTCCTCAACAGTCGGCGCCTCCTGAGTAGCTGTATGAGGTGGCGATGGTGGTATCTGTTTGACTAGATGCACGCACTGCGCCTGTAGTGCCAAGATTATCGCCTGCTGTTTGAAGGTCTCATCCTGTAGCTTTTCATTGTCCGCCTTGAGTTGAACAACCTCAGCATCTAGTTCATCCCTCTGTTCCTTCAGCTCATAATACTTCGGATTGTTCTCCTGGAGGATTTGCTTGGTCATGTCACAGTCGTTCATCTCAATACGCAGGTGATGCTCCATCTTCTGGGCGTACCTCTCCATGTCCTCGAACTGGATTGCCGTCCATGTCATGCCTTCACGATTTCCCTTAGTCTTGAAGCAAAATCCCGCGGAGCTGCGACGTCCGAAGTACTGGATGTCCGAATCCTCATCGATGTCGTTCTGGTACCTGTAGACGATGCGTGCTAATGCCTCCTGCATTGCCATCACTAGTCCATCTTCCCAGTCTGAATACGTCTTCAGGTAGACCACGGTGTCGGTAACTGGCTGAACAAGACGTCCCTCAATGGTGGTCTCGATCTCCCAGCGTTCCACGACGTGTACATCAGATATCACGGCTCTCCCGCGGAACATGGGTGCGCGTATACTCAGAGACCTGCACACTCGGGACAACGTGTCACTGAAAGGGGTGTTGTCCTCGGGGTAAGGGATCCAGAGCTATATTTCGAAAAGTGAGGCAGGGTTAGAATAGAATCAAATGAATAGATAAGTGAAGAATTAATATTTTCATAATTATAACTCAAATAAGTTTTATCCTATGGTTTTCTGAATCCTAGGGTCTCGATCCTACAGGCAACACTATGCTCTGATACCATTCTGTAGCACCCTACCTTTTTAAATAAAGGCAAGATACCTGTGTATAGTGCTATTCCCGGGATCACTGATAGCACACACATTTCAGATGTAGTATTCATAGCAATAGTATCAAGTTTACTACAACGTAGATCCACAGTAGATAAAATAAAGTCTTACAAATTGCATAGTCCAATTGACTAGCTCAAATATAAATGTTCAAAGCAAACGCGACGGAAATAACTTCAATGAGCCTCCATCATCTCCATGCTCCACAGGCAGACATGTTGGAATGTAGACTCGAGATCCTACTAGTACCCGTCTTCAGAATAACCTGCACGTTTGAATATGCAGCCCCACGAATGGAGGTCAGTACAATAATGTACTGGCAAATGACACTTATATGGTGGCGGTTTTGGGCATGACTATCTACATGATATTTGGCAAGTGGAGTTTAGGCAAATTTTCATAAAGCCAATTTTATCGTACATTTTATTTAAAACAAAACACTTTGAAAATCATTGAATGACATTATGAAATCACACCATGGTTAAGTCCTCCATGGGTTTTAGAATAATCACATGGTTACATCTCCCATGAGTTTTTCAAGGTTGGTCAATTTTTAAATATATTCAGAAAAGAATGATGAGATTCTTCCGTACATTCCTTGCCTAGAAGCTCAAATTGTCCATAACCGGGGACACGGCTAAGATCTTAGGTTTAACTGTCGAGAGGTTGTGCACTTTCACCTTACGACCCACCCTTCCCAAGAGAAGAATGAGACAAGATCTTTCAGAAGAAGAATTCAACCATACAAACTAGACCCGTTCCCTTGGCCGTCGCCTCCACCCGCTGTCTAGCCACAAGTTGAATCCTCACAACTTACTTAATCCCAGCAGAGCCCATAATACCATAAGGCTGCACTGGAAGCTAACTAAAACATGGACGACATGGTAATCTCTTTAATCCTGGGTGGCCAACCACAAGTGGAACTCACAAGCTTAAAACCCCTCACGAGTAGTAAACCCCCACACGATCCCCTGGTGAAAACCAGGTGTGCAGTCAAAAGCGACCACTCTACAACATGCGAACTCTCAGGGATTCACCACTTCAGCCTACTAGGGGCGTGGACCTGAGCAGCCTCCCACCATCAACCAATCCACCCATGTGTTTCATTGGGGTTGTTAATTTTAATTTCAAACACTCACAACCAAATAGCGAAACAACATTTGGCATTTGATGTTGCAAAGCAAAAATTTAAGCATCCTAGCAATGGGTTCAGGAGTAGCTACACACTACTAGGGTTTGCTAAGCATAGCATAATACTTTACTTTTGAAAACAAAATCCTACCATGCATACTAGTTTCAAAACACTAATGCATAAAGAAAATAAGTAGGATTTGAATGTCACTTCCCTTGATCAAAACAACCCGCACAAACACAGCAATCACAAGCACCACCTTGATCTCCTCCACAATCTATTCAAACAATCACAACAAATAAACAAACATTCGATATGAACAATCATATACATGTATGCATGCATGCTATGCAACAATTTAACTTCACAAGAGGGGTGGTGTGTAAGTGTTGCATTATGTGTTCTCTGATATGTGCAATGTTAATAAAGTATTATGGACATTTAATTTGATTTAGAAAAACCATTAATCAAGTATCTACTTAACATATACAACCTTATTAATTAGCTACTGCAAGCATTATGTGTTGTAAAAATATGAATTTGACCTCCCTGGATAGGCTACAGTAACACAAGAATAGGGCAATTGGAATTATTCGAAAATGATTTATAGAATTTGAATTATCCTCGAATTACTGATTTGAATAGATTTTACTAAAGCAAGTTTGTGCATGTATCAAAGTTGTACAACTCCTATACCAAGTTGAAGTACATGATCTGAGGATTCCAGAAAGTACGAAATCGTAAAATTTGGCCCAGTAGACTATTTATACAAATTTTATAGTATGAAAGGCTTAACTTAACTATTTGAATTATGACGCAAAATCTAACACAAAACCTATACAGTATTATTGCATAAATTTGTTGTACAGGTTAAGAGATTTCCAAAACTATAAAATTTGCAAAATTTGAACATACAGTTGATTTTATACGGATTTTACAAGTTGGACGGCAAATCTGGCATTTAAATTCAAATTTAAACTCTGTTTGACTAGGCGCTGACTGGGCGCGCTGACCGTGCAGGCCACGTGGCGCGATGCGGTTGGTTGCGCCGGGGATCACGCGGATCGCCCCCTGGGGGGACCGTGGCCGTTAGATCTACTCGATCTGGATGGTCCAGATTAAAAGGAAAAAAAGGGGATAAGGGAGTAGGTGGAGCTCACCACTACAAGGGAAAGGCCTACCGCCGGTGAACCTAAATGGACCATTGCCGGCGCACCATGAGCCCGCCGGTGCGAACGGGCCGGTGATAACTGTCCACTGCCGGCGCACCAGGCAGTGCGCCGGCGATAGGACGGATACTGCCGGCGCGCCATCGCTGATTCGCCGGCAAAGGTAAAGTTCCACCGGCGCACCAGCAGCTGCGCCGGCAGTAGTGCTTCCAGCACTGGCGCATGCCACGTGCGTCGGCAGTAGCTCATTTAGGTGCGCCGGCAATAAGTTCGAAAATTCTTTTTTCAGCTTTTTTCCACCATATTAGAATACATATTTGACAGCAGTATATATTTACAACACAGTTCATATTTGTACAGCAGCACATGCAATATGAGAAGCACATAGAGAGTCAAGTATCATTTCGGTATCAATACACAAATACACAAGTCTCGTTCCGGAATGTTGATTCATACAACACATGTGCATATGCAACACCAAATGACTAAGTTTCATAAAGTTAGAAGTCTCGGTAGTCGTCACATGTGTCGTCATACACCTCACAATGTAGCTCCTAACCTAAACTACAATCACATAGAACATGAACAACATGGTCACGATGACCATCATCACGAAGGCCATGGTCTTCATCCGGTTCCTCCTCATGTCCCTCATCTCTCCCGCTAGATAACGGGCGTATCTTCCTTCCGCCTCCACCCTAGTGGGGTATCCCTTGTAGCTGTTGCCGCTGAAGCGGTGCACCTGTCTCCGACAGTCCTCCCAGTCGTCGTAGACTCCAGGAACCCTCCCCTTGTACACGACATATGTCGTCGGCATCTCCATGCACAAGACAAGTAAAACGTTAGTACCAATGCAATGAACAAGTGCCAACTCAAATAAGAGACAAGTAGTATGAACTAAATAGCATGTGCCTCATACTTTGTTGGTCGAAATAAATAATAACATACAGGGATGGGGTCGGTGAGGCTAGGTAGGATGCACAATAGATTGATATTTGTGGCCATCACACCAAGCCTCACCGGCCCCACCCCGGAGTGTACAAGTGACCGAACATTTTAATCATCGGCCAATGCAATTAAGAAGTGCGAACTCAAATAAAAGACAAGTAGTACGAATTAAATAGCATGCCTCATACTTTGTCGGTCGAAACAAATATTAACATCCAGGGATGGAGTCAGTGAGGCTAGGTAGGATGCACAAGAGATTGATACTTGTGGCCGTCGCACCAAGGCTCACCGGCTCCACCCCCGAGTGTACGAGTGACCGAACATTCTAATCATCGGCGAACTCAAAATACGAGGCAAGTAATGCAAATAATTATTAAGCTATCTACGCCATAATCTTGAAATATATAGCAAAGTAAATGAAACAATAGACACATGTTCACATGCACATTCATACAACTAAATAAAAGCAACAAGTCGATTCTATTGGAATATATAGCAATTATTACAATACGGAAGTTCAAGGACATATCGTTCAAGCTTTAGCAAGTGTTCCCGTCGTAAGATCAGGTTGTACGCCTAGGGGGGAATGGACGGCAGCCCTCAAGCGAGTTGAACGGCCTCTCATCACGCGACATCTCCAAGCGGAGTTCTATCTCGTCATTAGGTGGTAGACCGTAGCCGTAGAAGAACTCGCCAGACCTAGCGTTGACATCCTGCAGGATTACCGTGCAAATGAACTGCCGGATGCGACCCCAGTTCTTTCTAATCTCTCTATCAGGGACATCCGCCATGTTTGCAAACCTGTTTCTGAGATTCTCTGGCAGCAACATGTCATCTGCGTACTTTATGTACTCCTGCATCTGAAGGATGGCGTACCACGCGTCCATCCCATTGTCTTGCGTCGACTGCCTGAGGCAGGGGAAGTTGGTTGTGTGGGTTAAGACCAAGCCTCCTCGGGATTTCCTCTCTACTTTGAGGGGGCCTGCCTTGTTGGCGAAGCCGGTGAGAGCATCATTGAGAAGGGCCCTGATGTGGGTGTAGTCTTTCTTGCGGTCCCTACCCGAGTCGAGATAGACTGCATGCGAGTGTTGCGGGTGCACGACGATGAGGGTGCAGAACTGGTCTCTGCGGAAAACACACGGATTAACCTTTGGAAATGCAAATGGAGATATAGGATAGAATGGTGATGGGGGACTAGCGAGTGATTACTTACTCGGGGAAGTAAGGGATGAGAATGGCGCCCTTTTTAATGTTCGCCAGCATGAAATCCTCGACCTGCTCGGGTGGCAATCGCGCGATCCCCGGCGTTGCGGATGATGCTCTCCCGCATATAGAAGGGGTCCATTATCGCGATGGTCGGCGTCCCCTCCTTAACAATCTGGGAAGACAAGCTAAGAGCAACTAGGCGAACCACACTAAAGTGGAGCGCTTGCATGCGATAGATGCTGAAGATGTCGTTGAACCGGATGAAGCACAAGTCCGCGGGGTACTTCTCGACGAAGTTCATGCCAGTTGGCACCTTCGCCACGAAGAGAGGGTAAGCGGGATCTTTTGATTTGAGAAGTAAGTTCTCCACATGCCCGACAGGTCTCATGCAAGCTCCTCATATCCGGGGTGAGTTTATTCGGGACATGCTCCGGCAGCATCGGTTCACCCAAGTGATGCGAGAGGTCGCCAATTGTTTGGCAACTTGTCAAGGAGTGGGACCTTGTCCTTGGATTTGGCCGCCGCCTTGTCTTTGGCGTCCTTCTTATTTGCCCTCTTCCTCTTCTTGGGTTGTAGTGCTGGACCATCCATCGCCGTAGTGGCCGTAGCACGGAGTGTGTTTGGGCTCGAGCATATTTTTGACGGCGGCGGTGGCGACCTCCTCGGGATTTTCCTCCTCAGCCGTTTCTTGAGAATCAAACAGCTTCTTGGAGCACACATATTTCAATGCCGGCGCATCCTCATGGACAACTTGTGAAGACGTAGGAATATCCCATTGGAAGTTCTCACGTTCGTATTCCTCGGCCTCTGGCGCAGCTGGCTGTTGTGGTGAGGCGCTGACCTCTGGCGCAGCTGGCCGTTCTGGTGGGGCGCTGACCTCTGGCGCAGCTGGCCGTTCTGGTGGGGCGATGACCACCGGCGCCGCTGGCTGTCGTGGAGGGACGCTGACATGTGGCGCCGCAAGGTGCTTGTCTTTGCTTGCCGTCGACCCCGAGTAGGTGTTGATCCGAATTAGGGTCTTCGGCCATAGCAGTACCCAACCCTTCAGTGAGGCCAGATTCAACGGGCTATCGTCATCGGCACCATGCGGTTGATTAGGAGGAAACAAATCCTCATAGCCCGGTAACGCCCGATCCACTTCAACCCGGTAAACGTCATCCGCCATATCTCGTGTGTGCCACTTCTTATCCAGGGGCCGAAGGATGGACCCCTCGCGACGTCTTTGAGTTCGCCGTTTACTCTCATCAGGAAGGTGCATGGCGTTGAGTTAGCCTGCGAGAACATGTGTATGGCGTTAGAGAGAGGGCAAGGATGACGAAACTAATATATTAACTTGATGTACACATTAGTTAATTACCGTGAGGGCATTGAGCTCGGCTAATGTCGACGGGCCGGCACATGCGGCGGCGGGCGTGCAAGTGACGGAGGGGCTGCTACCCGGCATGGACGGTGAATCCCTAGCACCGGCGACATTGCCGGCGGCCGGAGGAGTCTCCATTATAACATTGTCATTGCCGGCGGACGGCGGCGCCATCGAGTTGCTGCCGTCGAAGCTAACCACTTGCATTTTCGGGGGGGGGGGGCCTTGTTTGCCACCCTCATACCACGCGTGTAGAGCGTCGAAATCTGCTTGGACTGAAGCGGCGACTTCAGCTTTGACTTCGAGTACGAGCGTAGCTTTGAGTTGCGGTACCGGTTGCGGTACCAAACCAGCTTGGACTTGGGCTAGGATTGAGTCCCTCATTTCCTCCGCCTCCCGCTGCTTCCTCTCACTGCGCGCATTTTTATCGGCCACGGACGACAAGCCGTAGTGACCATGCTTGTAGCCTGTACCGGCGCCAGCCACACGGCCTCTATGCGGCCTTCTCGTCGGTGAATGCTCATTAACGATGTTTAGCGCCCGTACGAGAGGCTTGTCCCGAGCTACCCTGCCCGTCGACGCTCGGGAGGAGGAGCCTTCGTCACATTGAGAAAGTCTTTGTGTTTCTTCTTCCTGCGGAAGAAACGCGAACCATTTAGAAATGTTGCTACTATTATATGAACGATACTTGATCTAATTAAACCGGTAAATTGCTTACCAGTTTTTTCTCCAACGCCAGGACCTTCTTGTCGTTCGTGAACCAAATTATGTCGGTTACGACCTTCGGGTCCGTGACAAGTTCCCCGGTTAGTTTCTTCTTATGGTACCGGGACCCGATGAATCTTCTTTCAAGCGGGTCCTTGTACTTGAGCCAGGGGTTCTCAATGCCGGCATTTACATACGCCTCGTCCTCCTTCGCCCAATAGGGCTCCTTTCCATCGTACCCACGGCTCCCAAGGTTGTGGTTGCCGATGTTAAGCTCCCGCATTTCCTTCCCCCACAACTTGCGATTCTTGGTTGCTTGTAGCTCTTCATTGGCCACAAAAGCATCAAAGTCCGCCTGGGAGACATGCGGAAAGGCGGAGTGGACCTCTTCGAAACCTTTGCCCTCGGCAATCAGCTTCCGCACCATGTACTTATAGCTGCTGAGGTGTTTGGTGAACTTCGAGGAGGGCTTGTGAGTTCACAATGTTGTTGGTTTGATGACCGGAGGCGTAGTCGCCTAGGAACTTGTATCGTGCGTGCAACCTCGCAATGAGCTGGGCTCGCAAAGGCGCTTTGCTCTCAGCTCGGAGGTCCGTCTCGTTGAGATTGACGACCTCTCGGAGGATACATGCCGCTTGGTTGCCGTACCCCTTGGCAACATCCTTAGGCTCCACCGGCAAACCACCGGCGGGGTCCACCTCTTTGATCGTGTCTCCGCCGGTGCCGACCGTGTTTTGGCGCCTTGCCTTCCGCGGCCTCTTGGAACCACTTGTCCCGGTGCCACTACTCCCGGCGGCGCCGCTAGGATCGTCGCCGCTTGTCTCGCCGCCACCCCGGAGGCGCCGGTTGCCTCGTCGCCGCTTGGCGCGTAGGTACTACCCCGTCGGCGTCGCTTGCCTCGTTGCCGCTTGGCTCCTCGCCACTACCCCCGGCGTCATCCTCCATCTCATGGTCCTCGTCGCCGCCAACACCGGCGGCCTCGGCATCCTCCTCCGTCCTAAAGAAGTGCCTATTGTAGTGCTCCTCTAATTCTTCTTGAGACGCCATGGTGGCTTGCACTAATAGAAGATGAAAAATAGTTAGAATTCACGGAAAAATTCGGCATGACCTTTGCTAAAAATTGGTCATGCCGAGTGCTAGAATTGTCGGAACGGAAATGAATCGACATTCCGGCACTCAATAGCAACTCAATCCCTGTGTAACGAAATGCAATTCACATATATATAGCCATGAACACCATAACCATCACCATAAACGAGAGACAATATAACTTGACCATTACAGTAGGGGAGCAGCTTGATTTTCATTTTCATTTCACCATAACCATCATAATACATAACAATAACTAGGTGCATTAGAAATACACTTAGATTAAATGAACCAGTAGCATTTAAATGAGTAGCATTTCATTAGGCATTTAAATGAACCAGTGCATCAACCAAACATCACCATCTCAACCGAAGCAAACCAAAAGCATATACTTATGGCATTTTATGAACCAGAGACATCTAAACCAGAGAATTGCTTTTCATCTAAACATTACCGAGAAAAAGAGAGGTACAGATCACAAGGTTTTGAACATGTAAATCCTAAACCAGAGAACTAGCATCAACCATGCATAGCACCAATTTAAATCCTAAATCATTTAATACACATGAACCATTTTAGCAAACCATTATTGGCAGAATCATGGACTTGATAATTGCAATATGGTTGTTCATTTAAAAAATACTACTTATTGCTATATTTCTCAATACATTCTTCTGTAATATTTTGCTTGTACCAATTATCTGCTTGGACAAACAAGTGTAGTGTGCCTTTTATCTTTCTTGCGTGTATGCCTTAAAAGTACAATTCAAGTACACTGCTCGATGTACACAAATGACCTATTATTCAGATTGATCCAGATTGTAGAAATCATTCAGGTTAAAGCAATTTGATTTTATTATCTATGTATCTCTAATTCAGGTGGGTTAAGTTGCCTACCGCCTTTGCAGCCAACGGAAGAAAATAGTCGCAGCAAAACGTATAGGGAGCTGTAAAATAAGACAGAACAAATGACCACTGGAACATAGGTCTAATCGACCAAATTGGTGGCATCTAGTTTGATCTTTTTCTTTCGGATAAAATGAAACTTGAAACACCATCCCAGGAGATATACACGGAAAGAACAAAACACACATTTAAGCTGAATATCAGAAAAAAGGTAAAGGTTCACGAAACACTCATGTGCAAGCCACCATAGTTTATAGGAGTCACCCATACTTATAAAAGAAAAAAAGAATAGAAAAACAGTGAAAGGTAGTCACCTGCAGTGCATTAGGCATTTGTAAGCATTAGGCATTTGTATAATACTCGTATAATACAAGTGCTATCATAATTTAAAGCATTAGGTAAATGCCCCATTAGGTAAATTTGCATTAGGCATTTGCAAGCATCTGAGCATCATTTCATTTGTTTTTCATTTTCAATTTTTCTTACTGCAAACAATTCAATGTACAATTTTTAGCATTTAACTAAATCAATTAAATGAAACCTACTACTAGCATTCAAAATTTTATGTATAACTTATAATGAAAAATTGAAACCTACTACTAGAATTTGAAACCAATTTTTAGCATTCAAAAATTGAAACCTACTGCTAGCTAAACCACCCTATTTGCATTTAGCTAAACCAATTGGTTCTCTGGTTTGAAAAAATTATCAATATGGTTAATTTAAAAATTCAAACCTGAGAACCCTATTTCCAATTTGAACAAGGAAATTGCAATATGGTTCATTTAAAAATTACTACATTTTCATTTGCAATTTTGTTAGGGCTACTTCAAGAACTGCAAGAACCCTAATAGCAATTTCGGAGGCAGGGAGAGGGGAAGGAAGAAGGGGAGGGGAGGGGAGGTGGAGGAGGTCCTGGCGGTGTTGGGGAAGGAAGAGGGCGGTTCTTACCGAAGGTGGCGACGCCCTCCTCCTCTCGGCGACAGTGGCGACGGTGGCTGGCGCGTGACGCCCTCCCCCTCCTCTCCGCGGCGATGCCCTGCTCCTCCTTGCGTGGCAGCTCCGGCGTGCAGCGAGGTCTCTTGGTCCAGGGCTTCCGCGCGACGGCGCTCGAGATCGACGGTGGTGGCGACGCCCTCCTCCTCTCGGCGACAGTGGCGACGGTGGTGGCGGCGCTCGAGATCGACAGTGGCGGCGGCGCTCGATTGGGAATGGGGAGGGAGAAGAGGGTCGCGCGGCGGTTAAGTCCCAGCTATAGCCGGACCCTCCTTATTGCCGGCGCACCACATGATTGGTTCGCCGGGGACAATTATACCCCCGGCGAACCAAACAGGTGGTGCGCCGGCAATAAGGTGAGCCCGGCTATACCTGGGACTTGTCCCCAACCCTGGCTGGCCATTTCCTTTTCTATTTTATTTTATTTTTATTCTTTTCTTTATTTCTTTTCACTTTCTTTTATGTTTCTTTTCTTTTCCCACAAATCCTATACTATTTTTTTCCTTCTCTTTTCAAGATAATAACAAAGCAATATGAGTTAATTATGCATTACAAAAAAAATGAGTTATACATACACAAAATATTGACCAACACAATATTAATTATTCATACATAAAATATTGGCCATGACCATATGAGTAGTTATGAATTACACAAAATATGAGTTATAGATTGCAAATAAAGTTTTACATCATCGATTGAGAAGAGTGTTTCGCTTTCTTCTTGCTTTTCTTGCTCGTCGTTGAATAATTTAGCCCCGTGTCGTGACTTCTTCTTTTGAAGGGTCGACCTGACCTCGGTAGCGTGGTCCTGCTTCTTCTTGTGGTGTATGTTGTCTCTTCGTCCTCGGATTCTTCCATCATTGGGTCTCCGACTTGTCCTTCGAAGTCTTCCTCGTTGGCGACTCCATCCATTCCGACGATGGTCCTCTTGCCTCTCCTCACGATAACACGGCTAGGCCTGGATGGGTCGGTTATGAAGAAGCATTGGTGCACGTGTTCCGCCGGTACCCATGGCTCATTCTCGCGCGGTGGCGTTCGTGGACTTTGATTTGTTGGCTTCGGGTAGAAACATGGTGGTGAAATACCGGTCTTCTTTTCGACGCTCTTAGCCCATCCGATACGGAACATCGGCACTTTCTCCCCGAGCGTAGCTAAGCTCCCAGATTTCCTCGATTCTTCCGTAGTATGTAGTCTTTACGTCACCCGTCCAGGAATCCATCGTTACCCCTGAGTTCTGGTAAACATTGTTCTTGTCTTTTTCTTCCGTGTAGAATGTGTACCCGTTGATATCGTACGCTTGGTAAGTCATGATGTTGGGCGCGGGGCCATGTGACAAGGCCAATACTAGTTTATCCTTGTCGGAATCCATTGGTGGGGGATTAGCATCAATGTGGTCTTTGAACCAGCGCGCGAAAGAGGAGTTGTGCTCTCTGTATATTTCGCTTCCGTCATCATCGGCTTGCCACTGTTCTCTATCATGGTTTTGTGCTCTTTCAACCAAGGATCGATCAAGTCAATGTGTTGTAGCGCTACTAAGTTGGCCCTGTCAAAGTCGGAAGTCCGACCAGACATGTGCACGTGCAGTTCCTTCCTTCCATTTTTGTGGCCTACTCCCTCGAACCTGCGGAGGTGCTTGTTTTGAGGCAAACCAACAGGGTCCTCGATGTCTAGATAATTCGTGCGAAAGAGATGCACTCTTCGGTGAGCCAGCCCCGGACGATGCTTCCATCCGGATGTGACTCGTTATGAATGTATCCTTTAATGACCCCATTCATTCTTTCAAACGGCATCATGTTGTGTAAGAATGCCGGCCCTAGACCGACGATATCATCCATGATATGGACCAACGGATGGACCATCACGTCAAAGAATGCAGGCGGGAAGTACATCTCAAGCTCACATAGGATCACCACGATCTCTTCCCGGAGCCTTGCGAGTTTCTTCACGCTTATCGACTTCCGAGTTATGACGTCGAAGAAGTTACGGAGCCCGATCAGCGTTGCACGGACATGGTCATCCATTATACCTCGGATTGCAACCGGAAGAATCTGCGTCATCATCACGTGACAGTCATGAGACTTCATGCCGCTGAAGTTTCGTTTCTTGGGGTCCATGTATCTGCTTATTAGCCCGGAGTAACCAAAGGGCACTCTGACTCCTAGAAGGCAATTGAAAAATTGATCGACCTCGGTCGGACTAAAAGTGAAGCAGGAGGGGGGACAGTAATAGTCTGGCTGCTTAATCCTTTTGCGCTTCTGACCGCCGTCCGCCTCCTCCTCCGAATGTCCCTCTTGGGCCGCCGGGATCTGAAGCTCTTCCCTGATGCCCAAAACTTTCAGGTCGTGTCTTGCTTTCGGCCCATCTTTGGTCCGGTCCGGCATGTTCGGAAGAGTGCCAAGCAAGCTCTCGCACACGTTCTTTGTAATATGCATGACATCAAGGCGGTGAGGTGTATCGAGAATTTTCCAAGTACGGCAAGTCCCAAAACACGGACCTCCTTTTCCATACACCAATGAGCGGCGTCGTTTCCTTTTTCTTCTTCTTCTCTCCGGGCTTTTGACGAATCTTTCCCGGCGAAGGGCACTCCTTCCAACCTTTCAGTAATGTATCGATCTCTTCGCCGCTCTTCTTACGTGGAGGTCCTCGGGGTTCATTTGTACCATCGAACGGATCTCCACGCTTTCTCCACGGGTCGGTCTTCCGTAGCCACCTTCGATGCCCCATGTAAACTGTTTTCGAAGAGCCGGGATCCTTACCAAGCTGCAAAAACATCGTCTCTTCCATGCACCTGACACATGCCTTGTGTCCATGGCACACCTGGCACGAAATGTAACCGTATCCGAGGTAGTCCTGCACCGTCGTGATCAACGCGGCTCTCAAAGGGAAATGTTCTTCCGCGACGGCGTCCCATGTATCTAATGCTTTCCACTGGCTTGCATCCGAAGGGTGCGTCAGCACTGGGTGCTCAATCCGCTCTTTATCATTCAACACTGCCTCCTTTCTTTCTGCGTGCCAGCGCATGAGCTTTGCCTCCTTGCGGTCCGCGTAGAACCGTTGAAGCCGGGGGCGAGCGGGAAGTACCACACAACTTTCCGAGGAGCTTTCTTCTTCCCTTTCTTGTACCGTTCAGCTTCACACACGGGACATTTGGTCTTGTCCATGTGCTCCTTGCGATACATGATACGGTCGTTGATGCGGGCGTGATACTTTTCGTGGGGTAAGTCGAGAGGGCACGTGATTCTCTTGGCCTCGGCTAGACTTCCAGGACACGTGTTCCCGGCAGGAAGGAGATCTTTCACGTATTCCAGGAGGTCGTCGACGCTTCCGTCCGTCCATCCGTGTTTCACCTTCATCTGCAGCACATCGAGAGCTACTCTCAAGCGAGACTCCCCAACCCGCGACCTGAGTCGTACAACGGAGTATTCGAGTCTATCTCGAGTTGCTCAAGCTTTGATTTCCGCTTGGCGCCGCCTTTCGTCTTTTCGAGAAGCAGATCTTGAAGATGAGGGTCCCGCACGACTGAAGCTAGCGGCACCTCTTCGTCGCCGTCAAGGTTATTGTCGTCGTCAAGGTTATTGTCGTCGTCAAGGTTATCGTCCCGTGCGACAAACTCTTCATCGTCATCAATATCATGATGCCCTCCTTCTTGCCGGCCATTATTACCACCTGACGCCGTCGCCCCATTGACCTCCGCGCCATCATCACTCATCCATTGAGTGTGTCCATGCATGAAACCATTAGTGAGCATGTGCCCCTGCAATTTGCCTGAATGCGGGTCAAACCATTTCCCTCGTTTGCATCTCCGGCACGGACACAATACCTCCGTGCGGTTATTTTCATACATGTCGATGATCGCGTGTTTCAGATATCTCATCACGATGCTTTCACTCATCTCGATAACCATTATCGCCTGCATGGTAAGATTACATAATTGATTAGAACCATGCATCCGTCGGTAGTTTTCACGGAAAATTTCGACATGACCTTCCTACACGGTAGGACATAGGAGCGCCAGAAATGTGCCGAAACGGAAACTTGAAGAATCAACATTTCGGCGCAACGTTGGCAACTCATTTTCAACGCCAACACACACACAAGCACAAGCACAACATATATATATATGCCACACACGAGAGCTAGCTTTGCTTCAAATGTCCAACATACGTCGATTTCATTCCTTAATTTGTTCATTAATCACCTATTTGTTTGATATATTCGTCGATGAGATCGAGACGACGCGCCGCGACAATGGCGTATGGAAGCCGACTTTCTAGATCTAGATCTAGATTGAGCGGTCAATGCGGGATATTAGATCTAGATCTACATAGGGGGATGTGGGAGATGCATGTAGGAAGGGAAGATTTGCTCAAAAAATATGATTTTGTTTGGTCAAATTGGTGAAATTGGGGATAGAAATGGGCAAAAATGAGCTGGGTTGGGAGAAGGCTCGGGTTTGTGTGGGGAGTGGAGTGGTAGTAGAGTGTGGGAGTGGTTGTTTAGCAGAAATAACTGCCCAGGTTACTGCCGGCGCACCATGGCACGGGTGCGCCGGCAGAACATAGCTATTTCGGCTATACCACCCCCAGGCCAGGCCCAAGAGTCATTGCCGGCGCACCAGCCCAGGGGTGCGCCGGCAATAGCCCGTTTTCCGCCGGTGCACCCCTGGGCTGGTGCGCCGGCAATGACTCTTGGGCCTGGCCCGAATCGACCGCGGCCATGCCAAGTTTTTCCCCGGCGCGTCTTCCGGTGCGCGACGAGGCCTCATCGCCGCGCGGCGACAGTGCGCGGCAACCCTTTCCACCGGCGCGTTTCTTAGGTGGTGCGCCGGCACCACTTGCCTCCACCTATAGCCATTTTCCTAGTAGTGCACCTTGGGGGCGGTGGGCGGCTATGGCGCGGTGGCGGGGCTCAGGCGGTGGTGGCCGGCGGCGCTCTGGCGGGCTCCCGCGGTGGCGAAGACGTGGACGGGATGCGCCGGGCCGAGGCGGAGACGATGGTGGTGGCGGCGCGGTCGGGTGTGGCCTCGGGCGGCCAGGGCGGGTGGCCGGAGGGGGGCGGAGGGCTTGCTCCGGCGAGCACTGCCGCGCTGGCGGCGAGTTGAAGAGGGGGAGGTGGGGGGAAAGAGGGCGGGGCCTCGGCAGTATTTATAGGGGGCGGGAGTGCGCCCCACGGCACGGACGCCGAGGTGGGGCCGCTTAGGGTTAGGGCTGCGGCGGGGAGAAAGTCCGGCTCGGGCACGGTCCAAGGTTGAAGACGACGCCGACATGCGGGCCCCGCTGACAGGTGGGGCCAGGCTGTCCGCGAACGGGGAGAGAGAGGGGTAAAGGGGCGCGCGGGTTGGGCTGGCTTCGGTCGGGTTGGGCTGGCGCGACGCGGGCTGGCCCAGCTCGGTCGGTCCAACTCGTTTTTTTTGTTCTTTTCTTTTCTCCTTTTCTTTTTCTGTTTTTAATTCATAACTCTCCCATCTCCGAATGAGTTCAAACTTGTCTCAAAAATTTTGTAAAATTCAGAGGATTTGTTTTAGACCAAAGGGGACAAGGTTTTCACCAGTTTGCAAAGTAGAAGAAAATAAAGTTTTGTACTAGGGTATAAGGCTATAGTTATGTCATATGTTGCTTATCATTTTATGTGAACATGACAAATGCAAAGATGCTATGAATGCATGCAACTTTTTTTTTTGAAAAATCCTGGGATGTTACACGCTCTTTGAAAGTCTGTTTGACAAGGGGGTTAGAGTGCCCACTACCATTCGTTGCCAACAACAAACACCTCTCAAAACTTTATTTTTTTATGCTCTCTTTATGATTTCAAAACTTAAAAAGCTCTAGCACATGATTTAATCCCTGCTTCCCTCTGCGAAGGGCCTATCTTTTACTTTTATGTTGAGTCAGTAAACCTATTTCCCTTTATTTTAAGCAAGCAATTGAGTTGTTGTGATCCAACCATTTTTACTGTGATCTATTTAATCATGTCTTTTATTCTTCCTTGTTTAGTACAAATTTTATCTGAATGAATATGACTTCAATGATTATGAGAAGATTATTATGATTGAGCATGTAAGTTCTGCCATATAAGCTCTAATATAAAGACTCTGCTCGAAAGATAAGTACAATCTATTAATTGTTCTTTGACCAAGAACGAAGTTTGCCATCACCAATTATGATTTCCTATGCACCTTTATTTGTGATTTCCCTTTACTTGTTTCAAGTTGAGTTATATGAGGAAGTTGTTTACTAGAATGTCTTGTGTGAATTAATAAATGTGATGCTTCTTGTCCATATTTTATTTATCGACTCTTCACTCCATAAACATGTGGTCTTGTTTATCGAGTTCGGTTTCGCTTGGGGACAAGCGAGGTCTAAGCTTGGGGGAGTTGATACGTCCATTTTGCATCACTATTTTATATCATAATTTACTGTTATTCATTGATATATTTCATATTTAGAGATGATACTTATGTTATTTCACCTATTTTGCATGTTTCATGATTATTCGAGAAGTACTCACCGGAGTCAGGATTCTGCTGGAAAAAGCACCGTCAGGATACAATATTTCTGAAGATTAACAATTGACGGAAAATATACCGAAACTCCTATTTTTCCAGATGACGGAGCCAGCCAAAAGGGGAGGCCGAGGAGGGCCACCATGGGCCCTCCCCATAGGCCGGCGCGGCCACCAGGCCTGGCGCGCCGCCATGTGGGGAGGGGGCCCACGACCCCCGTCGGCCATCGCCCTTTCGCGTACTTCATCTCCCGAAAACCCTAAGGTGTGAGGGATCATCGAGGATAGTCACAGCCGCCTCTGCGGGGCGGAAAAACACCAGAGAGAAAAGAGCTCTCCGGCAGGCTGAAATCTGCCCGGGAAATTCCCTCCCGAAGGGGGAAATCGTCGCCATCGTCACCGTCATCGAGCTGGACTTCATTGGGATCATCATCATCATCTCCACCGCCGACACCATCATCTCCACCGCTGCACCTCGTCTCCGCTGTATCATCTAGGGTTGAATCTTGATTATTTCATAGGGGAAACTCTCCCGGTGTTGATTACTCCTTGTTATGATGCTATTGAGTGAAACCATTGAACCAAGGTTTATGTTCAGATTGTTATTCATCATCATATCACCTCTGATCATGTTCCATATGATGTCTTGTGAGTAGTTCGTTTAGTTCTTGAGGACATGGGTGAAGTCTAAATGTTAGTAGTGAACTATGTTGAGTAATATTTAATGGTTTGATATTTAAGTTGTGGTGTTATTCTTCTAGTGGTGTCATGTGAACATCGACTACATGATACTTCACCTTTATGGGCCTAGGGGAATGCATCTTGTATTCATTTGCTAATTGTGGGGTTGCCGGAGTGACAGCAACCTGAACCCCCGTTGGTATATCGATGCATGAGGGATAGCAGGATCTCAGAGTTTAAGGCTGTGGTTAGATTTATCTTAATTACTTTCTTGTATTTGCGGATGCTTGCAAGGGGTTTAATCACAAGTATGTATTAGTCCTACGAAGGGCGGTGCATTAGCATAGGTTCACCCACACAACACTTATCAAAACAATGAAGATTAATCAACTATATGAAGCGAAAGCACTAGACTAAATTCCCGTGTGTCCTCAAGAACGTTTGGTCATCATAAGTAAACAAACCGGCTTGTCCTTTGTGCTAAAAAGGATTGGGCCACTCTCTGCAATTATTACTCTCGCATTTTACTTACTTGTACTTTATTTATCTGCTATATCAAAACCTCCTGAAAACTTGTCTGTGAGCATTTACAGTGAATCCTTCATCGAAACTGCTTGTCAACACCTTCTGCTCCTCATTGGGTTCGGCACTCTTATTTATCGAAAGTACTACGATACACCCCCTATACTTGTGGGTCATCACGTACCTAGACTCGGGGGCTACTCCCATCCGGAGCGCTGGACGCGCACCCGATAAATTTGGACTCGAA
Source organism: Lolium rigidum (assembly GCF_022539505.1). Taxonomy (NCBI): domain Eukaryota; kingdom Viridiplantae; phylum Streptophyta; class Magnoliopsida; order Poales; family Poaceae; genus Lolium; species Lolium rigidum. Next base: position 170,582,333 of record NC_061508.1, read on the forward strand.
GACTTTCCTACAAAGAAGGGCATGATAAGAATATCTGAAGAAAAGGATGGAATGTTCGGCTCGAGTCTACACCCGGTTGCAAGCACCCGTGCCCAGACTCGGGGGCTACTCCCATCGGGAGCGCCGATTGCGCACCCGACGAACTTTTTTAGCACTCCAGGATCATGCCGGGGACTTGATTCTGTGTAGAGTAGCGTTGTTTTGCCACCGGCAGTTAACCAGCAAAGCTCGGCACGTTACTCAATATCCTTTACGCATTAAAACTTACTTGAAAAATTGAAGCTCCGATGCAAATGTATCGGTTGACCTATGAAGACCTACTGAAAATTTCGGCAGAAGAAGATATTCGAGTGGCACAACCTGAGTCTACGCACGGACTGCAAGCATCCGTACCTAGACTCGGGGGTACTCCCATCGGGAGCGCTGGACGCGCACCCTATAGGAGATGATGCTGTTACAAGGAGGACAGGAATTATCAAGAGAGAAGAACATTCGGTGGAGGCATGCTTTCGTCTCTACCCGAAATATCTTCGGCTAGACACTCGGGGGCTACTGACGTGGGCATTACCCTTCGGGTAACTGTTATTGCCCTATCCTGTACGGCCCAACTGGAGACCCATGAAGACACCCGATGGCAAGGTGGGCCACTACGTCGGTGCCGAAGAAGATTCCTTGAAGAACAAGACGAAGAGACGAATCAAACAAGGAAAGTCTAGAACTAGGGTCCTTTGTAACCTAGTCGTACCCGGACAGATCTCTCGAGACCTGGCTCCCTCTATAAGGGCCAGGAGAGGGGCTGCCAAGGGACACAATCAATCTTAGCAATTTTAGCCACCATAAGTCCAGAGCTAGGTCCTCGTAGTACTTAGCCCCCGAGATCACAGCCGAAACCTTCGGCACCCCATTGTAACCCGATATTTTCATAATCAAGATCAGACAGGCAGGACGTAAGGGTTTTACCTCATCGAGGGCCCCGAACCTGGGTAAATCGCTTTCCCCGCTTGTTTTATAACCGATGTCTCGTGTCAGCCTACAGGATTCCGTCTACCCTAAGCCCCAAACGAAGGGCATTGCTGAGGAGTACCCTCGACAAGATGGAAGAAAAAGATACACAAAAACAACTACGAAAAGCAACTAAAAACTCGAAATTAGTGCAATCTAAGGCTATGGCAAACCCTAACCCTAATATTTTTGGCTTTTTCTGGATAGGAAAACACTCACAACTCAACTATGGGATGGATTGTGGATGGCTTACCGAGGAAACACTGAAATCTGATACCAAGATGATAAGGGGTTGCCCGATCTTCTCAGTAAGCACGGTGGTGATGATGATCACGGGATGAACACAGCGGAGATAACTTGATGATGAAGTGGATGATAACTTGTATGACGCAACGAGATCTCTCGATTGGTCCCTGTCGCCAATGCAACAGCTCTCAACCCTGCAAGATATTAACAACTCCACACACTTGTGCACGTAGCCGCCGACCATGAAGTGGCAAGTTGCAACCGTCTAGTTCCCAATGGAACAGCAGATCACACAAGACTTTCAGGGTATACACCAAATCAATGCAATATGGTGTAGAAATTCGATAGAGTTGCAAAGCAATCAACTATGAACTAGGGTTTATCTTAAACGTGGTCTAAACCTAATTTGGGGGCGTCCTGGGCACTTATATAGGAGTTCAGGATGACCAGAAGTCGAAAATACACATAGAAAACCGACCCAGATTGGATCTGGTCGAGATAGACTCGGAGTCGGCCGGTCATACGGCCGGTCGACCGGGCCTGGGACCGGGCTGGTCCAGTCGAAACCGGGCCTGGCACCGGGTGGTAACCGGGCTAAGGTTCTGAGCATACTCGATAGTGCCCGGTTGGCACAAGCTGGGGATCCGGTCGGCGCTGGGCTCGGCCGGTCTGTCGCCCGGTTGGACCGGGCCTGGGACCGGGCGCGCCGGCGTGGCGGCCGGCCAGACCGGGCCTGGCACCGGCCTGGACTTCGTCTTCTTCCCTCGCGCATGCCTCCCTCTCCTCCCTCGCGCTTCCATGGGATGTCTTCATGTCCAGCTTCATGGCCAGCTCCACGTCCAGCTCCTCCTCTCCTCCTCGTGTGATGCTAGCTTCTTCTTCATACCTGATCATACATAAGTAAAAGGACTTAGGCAGTATAAAGTTATCATCGATCAAATTATCACTTAGGAACAAGTTCACCTGTTGTTTGAGTAGCTTCGCACGAGCTCTTGTCATAGGTCCAATTCTGACTTCATTGGACTTGAGCTTCACAGCAGCATCGTCTTCATCTTGCAATGACGGAGGTAGTAGTGTACTAGGGATGTCCTCATCATCTCTTGTTGTTGTGGATGGACACGGTGAGCTCCGAGTTCAACAAAGCCACGACCACGGTTACCACGTCCAACACCACGACCAACACCAGGTGCTTCATCCTGAAGCTCAGGGTCTTCTTCTTCTTCTTCTTGCTGTTGTTGGGTGAGATTATCAACATCTAGTTGCAAAACTTGAAGACTACGCTGGATATCCGTCATTTGATCTTGCATTGTGGTGACGGTCTCATTAGTAGCATCCAGCTTCTGGGAGATCCCCTGAACAGTCCCCTTAAGTTCATCGTCCTGAGTGCGGAATTCACGTCGCATCTCATTACGAAGAGCTTCATACTCCCTCCATGTCATCACATCAGCGGAATTCTTGTTTTTCTGGTTAACAATTTTCTCATCACTAGAAGACATGGTTAGTAGGTTAGTGCACTAAATCAAAAATATATGGTGGTACTCTCACAACTCACTCAAGACTGATAAGAAAAGGAAATCTTACCGCTCCAAAGCGAATTAGTGTTGCTAACCACTTGTAGGGATAACTAGTGCATGGATGTAGCAAAGCGAATATCAAGGGTATAAGAACAAATCACATGGCAAAGCAGGATATATGTGGGGCTGTAAGTAGGCTACCTATTTGCACCAATAACAAGCTCTTGCGCTGACCGTAGACAACCAATGATACTCACACAAAGCGATAAATGTGGCAATGCAACTATATGGATGAAAAGGTTGCAATGCACTCGAGAGACACTAGCAAAGCTCAACGAAATGTTATATTATTAGGCAATTTCCCTGTGAGATTAATTACCGAAAACAACATGACAAATGCACAAGCATACTTAACCACACACATCAGACTAAGCACATGCATCAGATCTGAACATGGAACAAGTAGCAGTGCAAGGTAGGAGAGAAAAAACACGTACATCGCGACCGGGAAGGTCGCACCAGAAGCACCATCACCATGGGTATTGTTGATGTCGCCCATGGTGTAGTCGGATCTGTCGATGAAGAAGTCAAACCAGCGAAGAAGAGCACAAACAGAAGCGAGCATTCGCGCCGAGACGCTCCCCAAAAACCTTATCGCCCGTCTCCCTGTGCAGGATCTCAACGGACGGGGTTTTGGAGGCCTGCTCTCCTGGACGGCTATGCACGCAGTCGCCGGGATGGGGAAGACTAGAGAGTAGCGCACCAAAAGGAACTTCGTGAGAGAGACGGACTAGAGAGTTCTGAGAACTGTGTACTCCAGATCTGATCTGTCTCCTTGTATAGCCTGGGAGGAGAGCCGACCCGACCGCGTTGCCACGCGTAGGAAGCCAGGGACACGCGGCGAGCATGCACATGCAGGTCGACACGTACCCAACTCAGTTGGTGCACCAAGCAAATATTTAGGCTTCCTTGAGTGTGTCTCTAACTCGAACTCGAGTCACCAAACGTGACGTGCATGCGTGACGAGCCGAGCCGAGGCGGGGCGGGCGGAGGAGGAGGAGTGTGTGAGGGCTCCTTCTATTCTCACTCACTTGGAAGGACTAGAACAGCAACCCTTATATACCACTCCAACTCTCTCCCAACTAGCAATGTGGGACTAAACTTTGTCCCCTAAGGCTGTCCCAAGTTGCCAACGTGATGGGCCTTGAGATTTCAGGAATTGTAGACTACATGGGCTGCCTGACTGGGCTGCAGCCCATCTACATTCAACAATCCCCCACCAGATCTCATATGCACATCAGATGAAACATTAGTTCCATTCACTGTTTAATATACCTGCACTTCAGTGGAGACTGTTAAGTTGAACTTCCACCTAGACAAGGATCTACGCTTGACTACAACTGAACAATGGACTATGCCTTGAATTGTCAGTCTTTGCGCAGCAAGTTTCACTCCATGTCGGCACGGTACTAGGCTACCATAGCCTTCCCCTCGGGTGGAGCTTATAAGTCATACTCCTCGGCCCTTCATGAGCTTACTAGAGATTCACCCAAATCTCCCACACTATGACCAGTAGTGTCACTCGTATAGGTGTGTTCTTCAAAGATCGCCCTGTAGGACAGCATCTTCGCTCATCAAGAGCCGCTCAGAACACATTAAGACATTGTCAACCTACCTTACAGTAACTATGAGAGAATTGCATCTGCAGCGGTGTGGGAGTATTAAATTTTCTCTCAACTCAGTTACTCCAGTTTGTTTTCCCAGGTCCTAGTTCACGGAATTTCCGATCACATAGGTTGGGTTACCCCCTCAGCAACTCAGGTGGGTCTCAAACACATCTCCCTCGATGCAAGGTCTATTATATTTCTTGATAGTCCTTTTGTGAAAGGATCTGCCCGATTTTTAGTACTTTGGACATAATCCAATGCTATTAATCTGGAGTTCTTCAGTTTTCTAATAGACTTCAATCTCCTCTTGATATGTTTGGAACTTTTCATATTATCCTTAGAACTTTTCACTTTGATAATCACAGTTTGATTATCACGGTTCATGAGGATGGCCGGTATTGGTTTTTCAACCATAGGCAAGTCCATCAAGAGCTCACGAAGCCATTCCGCTTCGACAGTAGTTGTATCTAATGTTGTGAGTTCTGCTTCCATAGTTGACCTCGTTAAGATGGTCTGCTTGCAAGACTTCCAGGAAACAGCGCCACCACCAAGAGTGAAAACATATCCAATTTGGGCCTTCATCTTAGCATCTGAAATCCAATTGGAATCACTATACCCTTCAAGTCCTATTGGATACCCGGTATAATGAATTCCATAACTCATGGTTCCCTTTAGATAGCGCATCACTCTCTCAAGAGCATGCCAATGGTCATCTCCCGGGTTGGCCACAAACTGGCTAAGTTTGCATACAGCAAACGAGATATCAGGCCTCGTAGCGCAAGCTAAATACATGAGTGAACCAATGATTTGAGAGTATCTTAATTGATCTCTAGTTGCTTTTTCATTCTTTTGAAGCAAGACACTAGGATCATAAGGTGTGAGAGAATATTTTCAGTCAGCATAGCCAAATATGCTCAACACCTTCTCAACATAATGAGATTGTACAACTGTAATCCTTATTCCCATCTCTCGATAACTTGATGTTCAATATAACATCAGCTTCTCCAAGATCTTTCATCTCGAAACACTGAGATAAGAAGGTTTTTACCTCCTCAATCACTTTGAGACTTTTCCCAAAAATTAGTATGTCATCCACATACAAGCATAGGACAACTCCCTCACCCCCACCATGGCTGTAGTACACACATTTGTCGGCTTCATTAACAACAAAACCCACATATGTCAAAGTTCTTTCAAACTTCCCATGCCATTGTTTGGGTGCTTGTTTGAGACCATACAAAGATTTCTTTAATTTACACACCTTTCTTTCTTGACCTTCTAGTACGAAACCATCAGGTTGTTCCATGTAAATTTCCTCGTCCAACTCTCCATTTAGGAAAGCCGTCTTAACGTCCATTTGATGAACAAGAAGACCGTGTGAGGCAGCCAATGACAGTAGTACACGAATTGTGGTCAATCTCGCCACAGGTGAGTAGGTATCAAAGAAATCTTCGCCTTCCTTTTGGGTATAGCCTTTGGCTACAAGCCGAGCTTTGTACTTCTCAATAGTACCATCAGCTCGAAGCTTCTTCTTAAATACCCATTTACATACTATAGGTTTGCACCCATAAGGACGCTCAGTTATCTCCCACGTTTCATTAGCCAAGATGGAATCCATCTCGCTTTGAACAGGTTCCTTCCAGTAGTCTGCATTAGGAGATGCGAGAGCTTCTGAAATGGTAGTGGGAGTATCATCCATAAGATACACAATGAAATCATTACCAAAAGACTTTGCAATCCTTTGTATCTTACTCCTTGTGGGAGCTTCATTGTCATCTTCATCAGAATCTGAACTCTCATCATCAGATTCCTCATCAGACTCCATAGGAGTTTCATGTATTGGATCAGATTCCCAACTAGACATGCCATGCATATCTCTCATAGGAAATATATCCTCAAAGAATGTAGCATCTCTTGATTCAAAGATGGTGCCAACATTCATGTCGTCCACTCTAGATTTCACCACAAGAAATCTATAAGCAATGCTATGGGCAGCATAGCCAAGAAAGACACAATCCACCGTTTTTGGTCCAAGCTTTCGCTTCTTGGTGATTGGCAAATTCACTTTAGCCAACCAGCCCCAAGTTCGTAGGTAGGAGAGTGATGGCCTTTTCTTTTCCCATTCCTCATAAGGGGTAATCTCTTTATTCTTGGTTGGAACATGGTTTAAGACATGACACGAAGTCAATATAGCCTCCCCCCACCATTCCTTGGATAAACCCGAAACATCTAACATGGCGTTAACCAAATCTGTTAGAGTACGTTTTTTCCTTTCCGCAATCCCATTGGATTGTGGGGAATTGGGAGGCGTCCTCTCATGGATTATACCATGTTCCGCACAGAATAAATTGAACTCATTAGAAATGTACTCTCCACCACGATCGGACCGAACCCTTTTTATCTTTCTTTCAAGTTGGTTCTCAACTTCAGCCTTATAGATTTTAAAGAAATCAACAGCCTCATCTTTAGTTTTCAGGAGATACACATAACAGTACCTAGTGGAATCATCAATCAAAGTCATGAAATATTTCTTTCCACCTCTTGTCAACTCACCATTCATCTCACATAGATCTGAATGTATGAGCTCTAGTGGTGCCAAGTTTCTTTCGTTCGCAGGCTTGTGAGGCTGCTTTGCTTGCACACAAGCATGACACTTAGAGCCTTTGACAAAGGTGAATTTCAGAATTAAACTCATATCAGCGAGCCGCGACATATAACCGAAATTAACATGACAAAGTCGTGAATGCCAAAACATTAGTTTCATTAACACTAGTGCTTACATGGTTCACAACATTATCACATAAGTCTTCTAGAGAGAAGCGAAACATTCCCTCACATTCATAGCCCTTTCCAACAAAAGTTCCATACTTAGACAGTACAACTTTATTGGACTCAAACACCAACTTAAACCCATCTTTCATAAGACGGGAGCCACTAACGAGATTTTTCTTGATAGTAGGGACATGCTGCACGTTCTTCAGTTGCACGATCTTTCCCGAAGTAACTTCAGATCTACCGTGCCAACACCACGAACAGTAGCATGTAACCCGTTCCCCATCATTACTGAGGAACCTCGGGCCTGATAAGAGGTAAACATGGAGATGTCAGCACACACATGAACATTAGCACCTGTATCAACCCACCATTCTGTGGGCTGAAACACCGAAAGAACAGTAGGTAATATATTACCATACCCTATAGTTCCTTCACCGGTGTTGCCAATGACCATGTTGACAGAATTTGAGTTCTGTCTAGCCTGACCTTTCTTTCCTTTGCGTTTGATACGTCTCCGACGTATCGATAATTTCTTATGTTCTATGCCATATTATTGATGATACCTACATGTTTTATGCACACTTTATGTCATATTCGTGCATTTTCTGGAACTAACCTATTAACAAGATGCCGAAGTGCCGGTTCATGTTTTCTCGCTGTTTTTGGTTTCGAAATCCTAGTAACGAAATATTCTCGGAATCGGACGAAATCAAGACCCGGGTTCCTATTTTCACCGGAAGCATCCAGAACACCCGGGAAGGACCGGGGGGGGGCACTGGGCCCCCAGACCATAGGCCGGCGCGGCCCAGGCCCTGGCTGCGCCGCCATATGGTGTGGCCACCCCTTCGACCCTCCTGCGCCGCCTCTTCGCCTATATAAAGCCTCCGTCGCGAAAACCCTGGGACGAAAAACCACGATACGGAAAACCTTCCAGAGCCGCCGCCATCGCGAAGCCAAGATCTGGGGGACAGGAGTCTCTGTTCCGGCACCCTGCCGGAGCGGGGAAGTGCCCCCGGAAGGCTTCTCCATCGACACCGCTGCCATCTCCACCGCCATCTTCATCACCGCTGCTGCTCCCATGAGGAGGGAGTAGTTCTCCATCGAGGCTCGGGGCTGTACCGGTAGCTATGTGGTTCATCTCTCTCCTATGTACTTCAATACAATAATCTCATGAGCTGCCTTACATGATTGAGATTCATATGATGATGCTTGTAATCTAGATGTCATTATGCTAGTCAAGTGAGTTTTACTTATGTGATCTCCGGAGACTCCTTGTCCCACGTGTGTAAAGGTGACAAGTGTGTGCACCGTGTGGGTCTCTTAGGCTATATTTCACAGAATACTTATTCACTCGTTGAATGGCATAGTGAGGTGTTTATTTATATCTCTTTATGATTGCAATGTGTTTGTATCACAATTTATCTATGTGCTACTCTAGCAATGTTATTAAAGTAGTTCTATTCCTCCCGCACGTGTGTAAAGGTGACAAGTGTGTGCACCGTGTTAGTACTTGGTTTATGCTATGATCATGATCTCTTGTAGATTGCGAAGTTAACTATTGCTATGATAATATTGATGTGATCTATTCCTCCTACATATGCATGAAGGTGACAAGTGTGCATGCTATGCTAGTACTTGGTTTAGTCTTTTGATCTATCTTACACTAAAGGTTACTAAAATATGAGCATTATTGTGGAGCTTGTTAACTCCGGCATTGAGGGTTCGTGTAATCCTACGCAATGTGTTCATCATCCAACAAGAGTGTAGAGTATGCATTTATCCGTTCCGTTATGTGATCAATGTTGAGAGTGTCCACTAGTGAAAGTCTATTCCCTAGGCCTTGTTCCTAAATACTGCTATCGCTGCTTGTTTACTGTTTTACTGCGTTACTACTGTTGCGTTACTACTGCTGCGTTACTACTGCTTGTTTACTGTCCTGGGCAAAGCACTTTTCTGGTGCCGTTGCTACTACTTATTCATACCACCTGTATTTCACTATCTCTTCGCCGAACTAGTGCACCTACTAGGTGTGTTGGGGACACAAGAGACTTCTTGCTTTGTGGTTGCAGGGTTGCATGAGAGGGATATCTTTGACCTCTTCCTCCCTGAGATCGATAAACCTTGGGTGATCCACTTAAGGGAAACTTGCTGCTGTTCTACAAACCTCTGCTCTTGGAGGCCCAACACTGTCTACAAGAATAGAAGCTCCCGTAGACATCAAGAACTTTTCTGGCGCCGTTGCCGGGGAGGAAAGGTAAAAGGCACTCATACTATTGTTCCAGGTAACAGTACTTTTCTGGCGCCATTGTGTTTGTGCTCGAAGCTATTTCCTTTAGATCCTGCAATTGCATCTTTTTGTTTCTTGTTTACACTAGTTTGGCATAATGGACAACAATGAGCTTCTTATTCTATTTCCTGATTTAAAACATGGATTGTTTGATGCGAAAATTAAAAAACCTATGGAATCTTATTTGCATGATGGTAGTAATATTAGTATGAACGCTTTGAACACCATTGTTGATAATAATGTAGAAAGTTCTAAGCTTGGGGAAGCTGGTTTTCATGATCTTTTTAGTCCCCCAAGCATTGAGGAGAAAATTTTCTTTGATGATACTTTGCCTCCTATTTATGATGATTATAATGATAGTGGTCTTTTGGTGCCACCTACTATGGAGAGTAAATTTTATTGTGATTATACTATTCCTCCTACACTTGATGAGAATAATAATGATAGCAACTTTGTTGAAATTGCTCCCGCTATTACTAATAAAAATGATTATGCTTATGTTGAGAGTAATAATTTTATGCATGAGACTCATGATAAGAATGCTTTATGTGATAGTTATATTGTTGAGTTTGCTCATGATGCTACTGAAAGTTATTATGAGAGAGGAAAATATGGTTGTAGAAATTTTCATGTTACTAAAATGCCTCTCTATGTGCTGAAATTTTTGAAGCTACACTTGTTTTATCTTCCTATGCTTGTCACTTTGCTCTTCATGAACTTTTTTATTTACAAGATTCCTATGCATAGGAAGCATGTTAGACTTAAATTTGTTTTGAATTTGCCTCTTGATGTTCTCTTTTGCTTCAACTACTATTTCTTGCGAGTGCATCATTAAAACTGCTGAGCCCATCTTAACGACTATAAAGAAAGAACTTCTTGGGAGATAACCCATGTGTTATTTTGCTACAGTACTTTGTTTTATATTTGTGTCTTGGAAGTTGTTTACTACTGTAGCAACCTCTCCTTATCTTAGTTTTGTGTTTTGTTGTGCCAAGTAAAGTCTTTGATAGTAAAGTAAGTACTAGATTTGGATTACTGCGCAGAAACAGATTTCTTTGCTGTCACGAATCTGGGTCTAATTCTCTGCAGGTAACTCAGAAAATTAAGCCAATTTACGTGAGTGATCCTCAGATATGTACGCAACTTTCATTCAATTTGAGCATTTTCGTTTGAGCAAGTCTGGTGGCCTAATAAAATCCATCTTTACGGACTGTTCTGTTTTGACAGATTCTGCCTTTTATTTCGCATTGCCTCTTTTGCTATGTTGGATGAATTTCTTTGATCCATTAATGTCCAGTAGCTTTATGCAATGTCCAGAAGTGTTAAGAATGATTGTGTCATCTCTGAACATGTGAATTTTTATTATGCACTAACCCTCTAATGAGTTGTTTCGAGTTTGGTGTGGAGGAAGTTTTCAAGGATCAAGAGAGGAGTATGATATACTATGATCAAGGAGAGTGAAAGCTCTAAGCTTGGGGATGCCCCGGTGGTTCATCCCTGCATATTTCAAGAAGACTCAAGCATCTAATCTTGGGGATGCCCAAGGCATCCCCTTCTTCATCGACAAATTATCAGGTTTCTTCTCTTGAAACTATATTTTTATTCGGTCACATCTTATGCACTTTGCTTGGAGCGTCGGTTTGTTTTTGTTTTTGTTTTGTTTGAATAAAATGGATCCTAGCATTCACTTTATGGGAGAGAGACACGCTCCGCTGTAGCATATGGACAAATATGTCCTTAGGCTCTACTCATAATTTTCATGGCGAAATTTCTTCTTCGTTAAATTGTTATATGGTTGGAATTGGAAAATGCTACATGTAGTAACTCTAAAATGTCTTGGATAATTTGATACTTGGCGATTGTTGTGCTCATGTTTAAGCTCTTGCATCATATACTTTGCACCCATTAATGAAGAAATACTTAGAGCTTGCTAATTTGGTTTGCATATTTGGTTTCTCTAGAGTCTAGATAACATCTAGTATTGAGTTTTGAACAACAAGGAAGACGGTATGGAGTCTTATAATGTTTACAATATGTCTTTTATGTGAGTTTTGCTGCACCGGTTCATCCTTGTGTTTGTTTCAAATAACCTTGCTAGCCTAAACCTTGTATCGAGAGGGAATACTTCTCATGCATCCAAAATCCTTGAGCCAATAACTATGCCATTTGTGTCCACCATACCTACCTACTACATGGTATTTCTCCGCCATTCGAAAGTAAATTGCTTGAGTGCTACCTTTAAATAATTCAAAATTTATCACCTCTGATTTGTGTCAATGTTTTATAGCTCATGAGGAAGTATGTGGTGTTTTATCTTTCGATCTTGTCATTTACTTCGACGAGACTTTCACAATGGACTAGTGGCACATCCGCTTATCCAATAATTTTGCAAAAAGAGCTGGCAATGGGGTTCCCAGCCCCGATTAATTAACTTGCATTAATAATTCTCTTCACATGTTTTGCTCTGATTCATCAGTAAGCAACTTAATTTTGCAAATAGACACTCCTTCATGGTATGTGATTGTTGGAAGGCAAACGAGGATTCGGTTAGCCATGGCTTGTGTAAGCAAAAGGTTGGGAGGAGTGTCATCCATAAATAAAGAAAAACTAAACTAAAGTACATGTGTAAACAAAAGAGAAGAGGGATGATCTACCTTGCTGGGTAGAGATAACGTCCTTCATGGGAGCCGCTCTTGAAAGTCCGGTTGATGAGGTAGTTAGAGTGCCCACTACCATTCGTTGACAACAACAAACACCTCTCAAAATTTTACTTTTATGCTCTCTTTATGTTTTCAAAAACCAAAGCTCTAGCACAAATATAGCAATCGATGCTTTTCCTCTTTGAAGGACCTTTCTTTTACTTTTTATGTTGAGTCAGTTCACCTATCTCTCTCCACCTCAAGAAGCAAACACTGGTGTGAACTATGCATTGATTCCTACATACTTGCATATTGCACTTGTTATATTACTCTATGTTGACAATTATCCATGAGATATACATGTTACAAGTTGAAAGCAACCGCTGAAACTTAATCTTCCTTTGTGTTGCTTCAATACCTTTACTTTGATTTATTGCTTTATGAGTTAACTCTTATGCAAGACTTATTGATGCTTGTCTAGAAGTACTATTCATGAAAAGTCTTTGCTTTATGATTCACTTGTTTACTCATGTCATTACCATTGTTTTGATCGTTGCATTCATTACATATGTTTACAAATAGTATGATCAAGGTTATGATGGCATGTCACTTCAGAAATTATCTTTGTTATCGTTTTACCTCGCTCGGGACGAGCGAGAACTAAGCTTGGGGATGCTTGATACGTCTCCGACGTATCGATAATTTCTTATGTTCTATGCCATATTATTGATGATACCTACATGTTTTATGCACACTTTATGTCATATTCGTGCATTTTCTGGAACTAACCTATTAACAAGATGCCGAAGTGCCAGTTCCTGTTTTCTGCTGTTTTTGGTTTCGGAAATCCTAGTAACGAAATATTCTCGGAATCGGACGAAATCAAGACCCAGGTTCCTATTTTCACCGGAAGCATCCAGAACACCCGGGAAGGACCAGATGGGGGGAACTGGGCCCCCAGACCATAGGCCGGCGCGGCCCAGGCCCTGGCCGCGCCGCCATATGGTGTGGCCACCCCTTCGACCCTCCTGCGCCGCCTCTTCGCCTATATAAAGCCTCCGTCGCGAAAACCCTGGGACGAAAAACCACGATACGGAAAACCTTCCAGAGCCGCCGCCATCGCGAAGCCAAGATCCGGGGGACAGGAGTCTCCGTTCCGGCACCCTGCCGGAGCGGGGAAGTGCCCCGGAAGGCTTCTCCATCGACACCGCTGCCATCTCCACCGCCATCTTCATCACCGCTGCTGCTCCCATGAGGAGGGAGTAGTTCTCCATCGAGGCTCGGGGCTGTACCGGTAGCTATGTGGTTCATCTCTCTCCTATGTACTTCAATACAATAATCTCATGAGCTGCCTTACATGATTGAGATTCATATGATGATGCTTGTAATCTAGATGTCATTATGCTAGTCAAGTGAGTTTTACTTATGTGATCTCCGGAGACTCCTTGTCCCACGTGTGTAAAGGTGACAGTGTGTGCACCGTGTGGGTCTCTTAGGCTATATTTCACAGAATACTTATTCACTGTTGAATGGCATAGTGAGGTGTTTATTTATATCTCTTTATGATTGCAATGTGTTTGTATCACAATTTATCTATGTGCTACTCTAGCAATGTTATTAAAGTAGTTCTATTCCTCCTGCACGTGTGTAAAGGTGACAGTGTGTGCACCGTGTTAGTACTTGGTTTATGCTATGATCATGATCTCTTGTAGATTGCGAAGTTAACTATTGCTATGATAATATTGATGTGATCTATTCCTCCTACATATGCATGAAGGTGACAAGTGTGCATGCTATGCTAGTACTTGGTTTAGTCTTTTGATCTATCTTACACTAAAGGTTACTAAAATATGAGCATTATTGTGGAGCTTGTTAACTCCGGCATTGAGGGTTCGTGTAATCCTACGCAATGTGTTCATCATCCAACAAGAGTGTAGAGTACGCATTTATCCGTTCTGTTATGTGATCAATGTTGAGAGTGTCCACTAGTGAAAGTCTATTCCCTAGGCCTTGTTCCTAAATATCGCTATCGCTGCTTGTTTACTCGTTTTATCTGCGTTACTACCGCTGCGTTACTACCGCTGCGTTACTACTGCTTGTTTACTCGTCCTGGGCAAAGCACTTTTCTCGGTGCCGTTGCTACTACTTATTCATACCACCTGTATTTCACTATCTCTTCGCCGAACTAGTGCACCTACTAGGTGTGTTGGGGACACAAGAGACTTCTTGCTTTGTGGTTGCGGGGTTGCATGAGAGGGATATCTTTGACCTCTTCCTCCCTGAGATCGATAAACCTTGGGTGATCCACTTAAGGGAAACTTGCTGCTGTTCTACAAACCTCTGCTCTCGGAGGCCCAACACTGTCTACAAGAATAGAAGCTCCCGTAGACATCAGCGTTGTGGACAGCGATTAGCCCAATGGCCTGTCTCGCCACACACCCATCAAGGATCTTTCTTCTCTGTTTTCCCCTTCTTCTTGAAGTTGGTAGTCTAGGAGACTCCCTTGTTCTTTCCCTTGGACTTGTGGGCATTTTTCTGCACCATATTGGCAGCAGAACGTCCCTCGGTTCCTCCAGTGTGTTTGTCTTTTGGCCTCGCCTTCTCCTCAACATCCAGAGAGCCCATGATATTCTCAATAGAGAACTCATGCCTCTGATGTTTCAGAGAAGTGGCAAAGTGATACGTCTCCAACGTATCTATAATTTCTTATGTTCCATGCTAGTTTTATGACAATACCTACATGTTTTATTCATACTTTATATCATTTTGATGCATTTTCCGGAACTAACCTATTAACAAGATGCCGAAGTGCCGCTTCTCGTTTTCTCGCTGTTTTTGGTTTCAGAAATCCTACAAAGGAAATATTCTCGGAATTGGATGAAATCAACGCCCAGTATCTTATTTTCCCCGGAAGCTTGCAGAGCACAGAAGAGGGGCCAGAGGGGAGCCAGGGGGGCCCACCCCACAAGGCGGCGCGGCCAAGGGGGGGGCGCCCCCCTATGGTCTGGCTCCACCAGGACTCCTCCGAGGCTGCCCTTCCGCCTATATAAAGCCTCCGTCGCGAAAACCCTAAAGGAATAAGCCACGATACGAGAAAAGTTACGCAGCCGCCGCCATCGCGAAGCCAAGTTCGGGGACGAAGTCTCTGTTCCGGCACGCCGCCGGGACGGGGAAGTGCCCCCGGAAGGCATCTCCATCGACATCACCGCCATCTTCACCGCCGCTGCTGTCTCCTATGATGAGGAGGGAGTAGTTCTCCCTCGAGGCTAAGGGCTCTACCGGTAGCTATGTGGTTAATCTCTCTCTCATGTACCTCAATACAATGATCTCATGAGCTGCCTTGCATAATTGAGATCCATATGATGAGCTTTGTATCACTATTAATCTATGTGCTACTCTAGTGATGTTATTAAAGTAGTCTATTCCTCCTTCATGATGTAAAGGTGACGGTGTGTGCATCATGTAGTTCTTGGCATAGGTTATGATTGTAATCCCTTGTAGATTATGGAGTTAACTATTACTATGATAGTATTGATGTGATCTATTCCCCCTTTCATAGCTTAAAGGTGACAGTGTGTATGCTATGTTAGTACTCGGTCTAAATTGCAACGGTCTATTATGCTCTAGAGGTTACTTAAATATGAACACCGAATGTTGTGGCGCTTGTTAACTCCGGCTTGAGGGAGCTCTTGTAGCCCTACACAATGAATGGTGTTTGTTATCCAACAAAAGAGTGTATGTAGCACAAAGGAAGAGAAGTTATTTATTTATGTGATCATTGTTGAGAGTGTCCACTAGTGAAAGTAGGATCCCTAGGCCTTGTTTCCGAATAGAAAAGTTACACCACAGAGAATTGCTTCCCACGCCAACAAGCTATTTTCTGGCACCGCTTGTTTACTGTTTTACTGCATCTTTACTTCCTACAATATTACCACCATCTATACCACCTGCGTTTTACTATCTCTTCGCCGAACTAGTGCACCTATACATCTGACAAGTGTATTAGGTGTGTTGGGGACACAAGAGACTTCTTGTATCTTAATTGCAGGGTTGCTTGAGAGGGATATCTATGAACTCTACCTCCCTGAGTTCGATAAACCTTGGGTGATTCACTTAAGGGAAACTTGCTGCTGTTCTACAAACCTCTGCTCTTGGAGGCCCAACACTGTCTACAGGAATAGAAGCGTGCGTAGACATCACAAAGTTCCTCCATGAAGGGGGAAGCTTAGAGACAAACTTGTCCAGTAGCACACACTTGAGGAGCTCAAGTTCCTTCACCATGATCTGTATCTCATGAGTGATACGTCCAAAACGTATCTACTTTCCCGAACACTTTTGCTATTGTTTTGCCTCTAATTTGTGTATTTTGGATACAACTGACACAGACTAACGCTGTTTTCAGCAGAATTGCCCTGGTGTCTTATTTTTGTGCAGAAAATCAACTTTCAGGAAAATCCCCGGAAATAATCGCGAAGGGCCTATTTTTACAGAAGACACACGGAGCCAGAAGGGCAAGCCAGGGGGAGGCCCGCGGCCTCCACACCATAGGCCGGCGCGGCCACCATATGGTGGGGCCGCCTCGGCCAGCTCCCGATGCTCCCTCTGGACTACTTAAAGCCCTCGACCTAAAAACGCACGGGGGTTCGACCACTTTTCCAGAAGACATCCAGAACTCCGCCGCCATCGCGAAACTCAATCTCGGGATCAGAAACTCCGTTCTGGCACCCTGCCGGGACGGGGAATTGGAGGAGATCATCGCCATCATCACCACCGACGCCTCTCCATCGACCATCCATGTTTCCCCCATCCATGTGTGAGTAATTCCCCCGCTGTAGGCTGAAGGGGATGGTAGGGATTGGATGAGATTGTTCATGTAATAGCCATAAGATTGTTAGGGCATAGTGCCTAGTATCCGTTGTTGGTACTTTTATGATATTGTTGCAACTTGTTATGCTTAATGCTTGTCACTAGGGCCCGAGTGCCATGATTTTAGATCTGAACATGTTATTGATTCATGATGATATTCATTGTTTTATGATCTTACCTGCAAGTTGTATACACATGTTGCTGTCCGGAACCCGAGGCCCCAAAGTGACAGAAATTGGGACAACCGGAGGGGAAGGCTGTGATATGAGGATCACATGTGTTCACATAGTGTTAATGCTTTGCTCCGGTACTCTATTAAAAGGAGTACCTTAATTACCAGTAGTTTCCCTAGAGGCCCGGCTGCCACCGGCTGGTAGGACAAAAGATGTTGTGCAAGTTTCTCATTGCGAGCACGTACGACTATATACTGAACACATGCCTATGGTTATTTAGTACTTGGATACTGTTTTATTATTATCTGCAAATGCCTTGTCTTGATTATTACATGAGTTATCTTATCTATGCAGCGCCTGTTCATTCATCCCTATGCCTACAGTATTTTAATCTCGTTGTTTACTACAATCACTACTCGCTGTCTTTATTACTCTGCTCGCTTATATTTCACTACTTCTACTCGCTATAAAACCGTTGCTACCGATAAACTCTTGCGAGCAAGTCTCGTTTCCAGGTGCAGCTGAATTGACAACTCCGCTGTTAAGGCTTACAAATATTCTTTGGCTCCCCTTGTGTCGAATCAATAAATTAGGTTTTACTTACCTCGAAGACTGTTGCGATCCCCTATACTTGTGGGTCAGCAATGAGCCTATTCTACTACAGATCGGTTCTCAACCATTCTGTAGTCATTGAAGTGCTCCACGGCATACAGTTCACCTCCGTGGTCGCGTTCCAAGGAGGAGGTGGATGAGCAGCTGAGGATACGTGGATTTCATCAGCAGCACGACTCCGAGGACGCCGGGCCCTCTGATGGGTACAAAGTCACATATCCTGGTGCGTCCTCCAGTTCGTACCAAGGACAGGATCCTCCTTCATCATATTACGGAGGCGCCACCTCATGGGCACCGTGGGATTGACCTCCACTTAGGCCAAAAGCCTAAGTTTGGGGGGAGGTACGCCGGCATCACTCATTCATTGCATATTACAATTGCCGGTCATTTGTATATACTTGTTTCACTTCTTTTGGTTATTTCTCTTTCGGTTATTTTTATTTCAGTAGGTTTCTTATTTTAGTTTTTGAAGGTTTTTAATACTGTAGTAACCTTTACTTTTACTTTTTATTTCATTTATGTGCCGATGGTTGCCTCTAATATGAGGAAGATGATATTTGGGGAAGTGCTGTCTAAAAAACAGATTCTGGACTGATACTGAAAACATTCCTGTGCGTATCCAAAATGTTATTTCGAGCTGCAAATTTTTGTGCATGTTCCCCAGGTTATTATCTAACTTTCATTAGTTGATCACTTTTCGAGTTAAATAGCAGAAGATTTTGAAAAAATTGATTACTGTACTTCTGTCAAGTTTTGGCAGATTTCTGCCACTTTGCTTTTCTGTGATTCTTTTAGTTTTCATTCTCTTGTTTTTGCTTTGTTTCTTTTCTAAAACACAAAAAGACCAAAAATATTTCTGTTGTTTCTCTTCATCATTTGTTTATTTGGTTTATTTTCCTTATTTTGCTTTATTTACTATCGTTGGTTTGCTATGAGAAAATCCAAAAAGATTTTACTTTCGTTCTTGTTTCCAATTCGAAAACACCAAAAATATTTGTTGTTCTTCTTCGGTTTTGTAAAGTTTATTACGGAGTTCAGCGGTCTCCGGTGGTTGGAGCTTGGTTTTCATTTCATATTATTTAAGCTACACAAGTGAAAGGCAATAATGACGATCTACGACAACTCGACTGTGGTGAGAGGCTGGTATGAACTCTATTTGTTTTCATTTTTGTACATATACTCATTCATGTGAGCATGTTTAGTTGGTTCATGTAAGTTATATGTCATTTAATGAAAGTCTAGTAGTTCATGATCTCTCATGTTTAGCTCCAATCTATTAATATGAGTAGCATGTCATAAATATTTGCTTGCATTGTTTTATTCATAGATAGGTATGACATTGTGGTATCCCCCTCTGAATAATTCATTTGAATTGACTTGGCACATGCTCACGCATGCATATGACTGAAAAACAAAAGTCAATTAAGCCTCGATGATTTACTTTGCTTCGCAGTTCTTGTATCACTTTTATGCCTCTCGTTAATTTTATTCCGTCGCAAGCATGATTATGACAGTTATTGCTCTCTTGATTGTCGCTTCGCAGTCTATTGCTAGCCTTCACTTGTACAGAGCGGGAATGCTGCTCGTGCTTCCAAACCCCTGAAAACCAAGTTATTCCAAAGTGTCCACCATAAATACCTATGCATGGCATTTCAAACCATTCCAAGTAAATTTTCATGTGCTACCTTTAAAAACCTTCAAAGTACTTCTCAATTTGTGTCAATGTTTTGTAGCTCATGAGGAAGTATGTGGTGTTTTATCTTTCAACCTTGTCATTTACTCCTGACAGACTTTCACCAATGGACTAGTGGCACATCCGCTTATCCAATAATTTTGCAAAAAGAGCTGGCAACGGGGTGCCCAGCCCCAATTAATCAACCTTGATAAATAATTCTCTTCACATGTTTTGCCCTGATTTATCAGTAAGCAACTTAATTTGCAAATAGACACTCCTCCATGGTATGAGAATGTTGGAAGGCACCCAAGGATTCGGTTAGCCATGGCTTGTGTAAGCAAAGGTTGGGAGGAGTGTCATCCATAATGAAACTAAAATACATGTGTAAACAAAAGAGAAGAGGGATGATCTACCTTGCTGGTAGAGATAACGTCCTTCATGGGAGCCGCTCTTGAAAGCCTGGTTGACAAGGTAGTTAGAGTGCCCACTATCATTCGTTGACAACAATAAACACCTCTCAAAACAATTTTACTTCTGTCTTTAGAAAAATGAAAAGCTCTAGCACATGTTAATCCCTGCTTCCCTCTGCGAAGGGTCAATCTTTTACTTTTATGTTGAGTCGCCATCCTTTCTTTGAGCACCTTCTTGAGAGCATAATTGTCATTCTTAGTGTAATATGCTTGTCCCAAAATATGATTAGCTGTGGTATAACTTTGATGCTTTTATCTTTGATAATCTTTACTTCTAGTCTTTCCATGAAATTCAGAGGTGCCTGGGCATTTCTGTTTTGCTGTACAAATACGGGCAAGCGAGATACCACTTTATCATATCTTTTTATGAGCATTGCAATCCTGCTTATAGATATGTTTACATGATGCTTATTATTAGTTTGTTGGTATCTTTGTCATGATTGACATAACTATTAGATGACTTTATTTGCAATTATCTTATTATGAATTGCCTAAGTACTCGTCCATATAATGAGAATATTTACATCATATGAGCAAATGTGTTCGTGAAAGTTCTTTTATCGCACTCAGCTTGTTAACTGAATTGCTTGAGGACAAGCAATAAGCTAAGCTTGGGGGAGTTGATACGTCCAAAACGTATCTACTTTCCCGAACACTTTTGCTATTGTTTTGCCTCTAATTTGTGTATTTTGGATACAACTAACACAGACTAACGCTGTTTTCAGCAGAATTGCCCTGGTGTCTTATTTCTGTGCAGAAAATCAACTTTCAGGAAAATCCCCGGAAATAATCGCGAAGGGCCTATTTTTACCGAAGACACACGGAGCCAGAAGGGTAAGCCAGGGGGACGCCCACGGCCTCCACACCATAGGCCGGCGCGGCCAAGAGAGGGCGCGCCGCCATATGGTGGGGCCGCCTCGGCCAGCCCCCGACGCTCCCCTCTGGACTACTTAAAGCCCTCGACCTAAAAACGCACGGGGGTTCGACCACTTTTCCAGAAGACATCCAGAACTCCGCCGCCATCGCGAAACTCAATCTCGGGATCAGAAACTCCGTTCTGGCACCCTGCCGGGACGGGGAATTGGAGGAGATCATCGCCATCATCACCACCGACGCCTCTCCATCGACCATCCATGTTTCCCCCATCCATGTGTGAGTAATTCCCCCGCTGTAGGCTGAAGGGGATGGTAGGGATTGGATGAGATTGTTCATGTAATAGCCATAAGATTGTTAGGGAATAGTGCCTAGTATCCGTTGTTGGTACTTTTATGATATTGTTGCAACTTGTTATGCTTAATGCTTGTCACTAGGGCCCGAGTGCCATGATTTCAGATCTGAACATGTTATTGATTCATGATGATATTCATTGTTTTATGATCTTACCCGCAAGTTGTATACACATGTTGTCTGTCCGGAACCCGAGGCCCCAAAGTGACGAAATTGGGACAACCGGAGGGGAAGGCTGTGATATGAGGATCACATGTGTTCACGGAGTGTTAATGCTTTGCTCCGGTACTCTATTAAAAGGAGTACCTTAATTACCAGTAGTTTCCCTAGAGGCCCGGCTGCCACCGGCTGGTAGGACAAAAGATGTTGTGCAAGTTTCTCATTGCGAGCACGTACGACTATATACGGAACACACGCCTATGGTTATTTAGTACTTGGATATTGTTTTATTATTATCTGCAAATGCCTTGTCTTGATTATTACACGAGTTATCTTATCTATGCAGCGCCCGTTCATCCATCCCTATGCCTACAGTATTTTAATCCTGCTGTTTACTACAATCACTACTATTGTCTTTATTACTCTGCTGCTTATATTTCACTACTGCTACTGCTATAAAACTGTTGCTACTGATAAACTCTTGCGAGCAAGTCTGTTTCTAGGTGCAGCTGAATTGACAACTCCGCTGTTAAGGCTTACAAATATTCTTTGGCTCCCCTTGTGTCGAATCAATAAATTGGGTTTTACTTCCCTCGAAGACTGTTGCGATCCCCTATACTTGTGGGTCAGCAATGAGCCTATTCTACTACAGATCGGTTCTCAACCATTCTGTAGTCATTGAAGTGCTCCACGGCATACAGTTCACCTCCGACATCGGCAACACCAAACTTATTGTCCAGTGCATCTCACAGTTCCTTCCCATATCGGATGTGCAGATAAGCATCAACCAACTTGCCTCCAAGCACACTTAGGATGGGACCCACAAAGATTACGGTGGCATCCCCGAACGCTTTATCCTCTTCAGGAGTAAGCAGACCTCTGGGAGTACCTTCCGCAACTCGGTGCACGCCCATAGAAGTGAGCCACAAGAGGGTCTTATTCTGCCATCTCTTGAAATGAGAACCCGTAAACGGGCTCGGTTTGAGCGCAGCAGCAAAACCAGACGGTGAAAATTGCCTAAGCATATAAGGTTTTTGGATTGTTAGATTATTAGGCAATTTTCCGTGTGAGATTAATTACCGAAAACAACATGACAGATGCACAAGCATACTTAACCACACACATCAGAGTAAGCACATGCATTAGAACTGAACATGGAACAAGCAGCAGTGCAAGGTAGGAGAGAAAAAGCACGTACATCGCGACCGGGAAGGTCGCACCAGCAGCACCACCACCATGGGTATTTTTGATGTCGCCCATGGTGTAGTCGGATCTGTCGATGAAGCAGTCGAACCGGCGAAGAAGAGCACGAACAGCAGCGAGCAGTCGCGCCGAGACGTTTCCCAAAAACCTTATCGCCCGTCTCCCGGTGCAGGATCTCAACGGATGGGGTTTCGGAGGCCTTCTCTCCCGGACGGCTGTGCACGCAGTTGCCGGGATGGGGAAGACTAGAGAGTAGCGCAGCAAAAGGAACTTCGTGAGAGAGACGGACTAGAGAGTTCTGAGTACTGTTACTCCAGATCTGATCTGTCTCCTTGTATAGCCTGGGAGGAGAGCCAACCCGACCGTGTTGCCACGTGTAGGAAGCCAAGGACATGCGGCGAGCATGCACATGCAGGCCGACACGTACCCAACTCAGTTGGTGCACCAAGCAAAAATTTAGGCTTCCTTGAGTGTGTCTCTAACTCGAACTCGAGTCACAAAACACGACGTGCGTGTGTGACGAGCCGAGCCGAGGCGGGGCGGGCGGAGGAGGAGGAGTGCGCGAGGGCTCCTTCTATTCTCACTCACTTGGAAGGACTAGAACAGCAGCCCTTATATACCACTCCAACTCTCTCCCAACTAGCAACGTGGGACTAAACTTTGTCCCCCAAGGCTGTCCCAAGCTGCCAACGTGATGGGCCTTGAGATTTCAGGAATTGTAGACTACATGGGCTGCCTTACTGGGCTGCAGCCCATCTACATTCAACACGAAACAGGCACAAGATTGCTCAACTACAGGTGCAAAAAAGTAAACTAGGCCTTCACTTGATCTTACTAGCACTTCACTTTTTTCACTCTTTTTTTCTCTTTTTTTTAATCAATTTTTCTTTTTCTCTATTTTTCACGGTTATTGTAGCTACAGTAAAAAAATTGATTTACAGCTTCTCCTTGTAACACGGCCAACAGAAATTGCACAGCACCAAAAACCTAACGAGCAGCATGTCGAGCGGTAAAACTAGTCACTTCTGGGGAAGTTCCTAGTCACTTATATCGTAAGGCTGTGCCTATGGTTGGGACAAGCACACTGTACGCTATGTGGACTCGAAGTAACAAAAACTGAAACTAGATGATAGCGGAGACACAAACCCTAACAATACTAGATGGAAGAAAAAGATACGCAAAAACAACTATGAAAAGCAACTAAAACTCGAAATTAGTGCAATCTAAGGCTATGGAAAATCCTAACCCTAACTTTTTTTTGGCTTTTTTTGATAGGAAACACTCACAACTCAACTATGGGGTGGATTGTGGTTGGCTTACCGAGGAAACACTGAAATCTGATACCAAGATGATAAGGGGTTGCCCGATCTTCTCAGTAAGCACGGTGGTGATGATGATCACGGGATGAACACAGTGGAGATAACTTGATGATGAAGTGGATGATAACTTGTATGACGCAACGAGATCTCTCGATTGTTCCCTGTCGCCAATGCAACAACTCTCAACCCTGCAAGATATTCGCAACTCCACACACTTGCGCACGTAGCCACCGACCACGAACCGGTAAGTTGCAACCGTCTAATTCCCAATGGAACAACAGATCACACAAGACTTTCAGGGTATACACCAAATCAATGCAATATGGTGTAGAAATTCGATAGAGTTGCAAAGCAATCAACTGTGAACTAGGGTTTATCTTAAACATGGTCTAAACCTAGTTTGGGGGCGTCCTGGGCACTTATATAGGAGTTCAGGATGACCAGAAGTCGAAAATACACATAGAAAACCGACCCATATTGGATCTGGTCGAGACAGACTCGGAGTCGGCCGGTCATACGGCCGGTCGACCGGGCCTGGGACCGGGCTGGTCCAGTCGAAACCGGGCCTGGCACCGGGTGGTAACCGGGCTAAGGTTCTGAGCATACTCGATAGTGCCCGGTTGGCACAAGCTGGGGATCCGGTCGGCGCTGGGCTCGGCCGGTCTGTCGCCCGGTTGGACCGGGCCTGGGACCGGGCGCGCCGGCGTGGCGGCCGGCTAGACCGGGCCTGGCACCGGCCTGGACTTCATCTTCTTCCCTCGCGCATGCCTCCCTCTCCCCCTAAGGGGTTGCCCGATCTTCTCAGTAAGCACGGTGGTGATGATGATCACGGGATGAACACAGTGGAGATAACTTGATGATGAAGTGGATGATAACTTGTATGACGCAACGAGATCTCTGGATTGGTCCCTGTCGCCAATGCAACAACTCTCAACCCTGCAAGATATTCGCAACTCCAGACACTTGCGCACGTAGCCGCCGACCACGAAGCGGTAAGTTGCAACCATCTAATTCTCAATGGAACAGCAGATCACACAAGACTTTCAGGGTATACACCAAATCAATGCAATATGGTGTAGAAATTCGATAGAGTTGCAAAGCAATCAACTATGAATTAGGGTTTATCTTAAACGTGGTCTAAACCTAATTTGGAGGCGTCCTGGGCACTTATATAGGAGTTCAGGACGACCAAAAGTCGAAAATACACATAGAAAACCGACCCAGATCGGATCTGGTCGAGACAGACTCGGAGTCGGCCGGTCATACGGCCGGTCGACCGGGCCTGGGACCGGGCTGGTCCGGTCGGAACCGGGCCTGGCACCGGGTGGTAACCGGGCTAAGGTTCCGGGCATACTGGATAGTGCCCGGTTGGCACAAGCTGGGGATCCGGTCGGCGTCGGGCTCGGCCGGTCTGTCGCCCGGTCGGACTGGGCCTAGGACTGGGCGCGCCGACGTGGCGGCCGGTCAGACCGGGCCGGCGCCGGCCTGGACTTCGTCTTCTTCCCTCGCGCATGCCTCCCTCTCCTCCCTCGTGCTTCCATGGGATGTCTTCATGTCCAGCTCCATGGTCAGCTCCATGTGCAGCTTCACGTCCAGCTTCTTGTCCAGCTGCTCCTCTCCTCCTTGTGTGATGCTTGCTCCTTCATCATACCTGATCATACATAAGTAATAGTATTTAGGCAGTATAAAGTTCTTGTCGATCAAAGTATCACTTAGGAACAAGTACACCTATTGTTTGAGTAGCTTCGCACGAGCTCATCTTATTGGTCCAATCCTGACTTCATTGGACTTGAGCTTCACAGCAGCATCGTCTTTATCTTGCAATGACGGAGGTAGTAGTGTAGTAGGGATGTCCTCATCAATACCGGAGAACCGGCATAGGCTCAACTGTAGCATGTCGGCATTCTAGTCAAAGATTCCACCAAGGACAAAAGGACAAAGATGTGCGAAGCACTTCAGCAAAGCAGAAGGTGACGTAAAAGATACAGGACGAGGTCATCAATCCCTGATTAAAGACAGAACCGGCGTCACCAATGCCAAAGAAGCTTTATAAAGTAGCTTAGCTCATCAAAGATTCCATTAGGGTTTCTTCCCTTGTAAGCCACCCA
>NC_061508.1:170918454-171045959 GCF_022539505.1 Lolium rigidum
CCCTTTGTGATACTTGGTTAAAGCATATGTATTGCGGTGATAATCCAGGTAGTCCAAGCTAATTAGGACAAGGTGCGAGCACTATTAGTACACTATGCATGAGGCTTGCAACTTATAAGATATAATTTACATGATGCATATGCTTTATTACTACCGTTGACAAAATTGTTTCATGTTTTCAAAATCAAAGCTCTAGCACAAATATAGCAATCGATGCTTTTCCTCTATGAGGACCATTCTTTTACTTTTATGTTGAGTCGAGTTCACCTATTTCTCTCCACCTCAAGAAGCAAACACTTGTGTGAACTGTGCATTGATTCTTACATACTTGCTTATTGCACTTATTATATTACTCTATGTTGACAATATCCATGAGATATACATGTTACAAGTTGAAAGCAACCGCTGAAACTTAATCTTCTTTTGTGTTGCTTCAATACCTTTACTTTGAATTATTGCTTTATGAGTTAACTCTTATGCAAGACTTATTGATGCTTGTCTTGAAGTGCTATTCATGAAAAGTCTTTGCTTTATGATTCACTTGTTTACTCATGTCATACACATTGTTTTGATCGCTGCATTCTCTACATATGCTTTACAAATAGTATGATCAAGTTTATGATGGCATGTCACTCCAGAAATTATCCTTGTTATCGTTTTACCTGCTCGGGACGAGCAGAACTAAGCTTGGGGATGCTGATACGTCTCCAACGTATCGATAATTTCTTGTGTTCCATGCCACATTATTGATGTTATCTACATGTTTTATGCACACTTTATGTCATATTCGTGCATTTTCCGGAACTAACCTATTAACAAGATGCCGAAGTGCCGATTGCTCGTTTTCTACTGTTTTTGGTTTCAGAAATCCTAGTAAAGAAATATTCTCGGAATTGGACGAAATAAAAGCCCAGAGGCCTATTTTCTCACGAAGCTTCCGGAAGTCCGAAGGAGAGACGAAGAGGGGCCACGGGGCGCCAAACCCTAGGGCGGCGCGGCCCCCTTGGCCGCGCCGGCCCGTGGTGTGGGCCCCCGTGCCGCCTCTTGACTTGCCCTTCCGCCTACAAATAGCCTCCGTGACGAAACCCCCAGTACCGAGAGCCACGATACGGAAAACATTGCGAGACGCCGTCGCCGCCGATCCCATCTCGGGGATCCCGGAGATCGCCTCCGGCACCCTGCCGGAGAGGGGAATCATCTCCCGGAGGACTCTACACCGCCATGGTCGCCTCCGGAGTGATGAGTGAGTAGTCTACCCTGGACTATGGGTCCATAGCGGTAGCTAGATGGTTGTCTTCTCCCCATTGTGCTATCATTGTCGGATCTTGTGAGCTGCCTATCATGATCAAGATCATCTATATGTAATTCTATATGTTGCGTTTGTTGGGATCCGATGAATAGAGAATACTTGTTATGTTGATTATCAAAGTTATGCTTATGTGTTGTTTATGATCTTGCATGCTCTCCGTTATTAGTAGATGCTCGGCCAAGTAGATGCTTTTAACTCCAAGAGGGAGTACTTATGCTCGATAGTGGGTTCATGCCTGCATTGACACCTGGGACAGTGACGAAAGTTCTAAGGTTGTGTTGTGCTTGTTGCCACTAGGGATAAAACATTGATGCTATGTCTAAGGATGTAGTTGTTGATTACATTACGCACCATACTTAATGCAATTGTCTGTTGTTTGCAACTTAATACCGGAGGGGTTCGGATGATAACCTCGAAGGTGGACTTTTTAGGCATAGATGCAGTTGGATGGCGGTCTATGTACTTTGTCGTAATGCCCAATTAAATCTCACTATACTCATCATGATATGTATGTGCATTGTCATGCTCTCTTTATTTGTCAATTGCCCAACTGTAATTTGTTCACCCAACATGCTTGTTCGTCTTATGGGAGAGACACCTCTAGTGAACTGTGGACCCCGGTCCAATTCTCTTTACTCGAAATACAATCTACTCGCAATACTTGTTTCTACTGTTTTCTCTCGCAAACAATCATCTTCCACACAATACGGTTAATCCTTTGTTACAGACAAGCCAGGTGAGATTGACAACCTCATCTGTTTCGTTGGGGCAAAGTAGTTTGGTTGTGTTGTGCGGGTTCCACGTTGGCGCCGGAATCTCCGGTGTTGCGCCGCACTACATCCCGCCGCCATCAACCTTCAACGTGCTTCTTGGCTCCTCCTGGTTCGATAAACCTTGGTTTCTTTTCGAGGGAAAACTTGCTGCTCGTGCGCATCATACCTTCCTCTTGGGGTTGCCCAACGAACGTGTGAAATACACGCCATCGGTTGTCAATCTCACCGGCTTGCCGTAACAAAGGATTAACCGTATTGTGTGGAAGATGATTGTTTGCAGAGAAAACGAGAAAACAAGTATTGCAGCAGATTTGTATTTCAGTATTAAAAGAATGGACCGGGGTCCACAGTTCACTAGAGGTGTCTCTCCCATAAGATAAAAGCATGTTGGGTGAACAAATTACAGTCGGGCAATTGACAAATAGAGAGGGCATAACAATGCACATACATGGCATGATAAGTATAGTGAGATTTAATTGGGCATTACGACAAAGTACATAGACCGCCATCCAACCGCATCTATGCCTAAAAAGTCCACCTTCAGGTTATCGTCCGAACCCCTCCGGTATTAAGTTGCTAACAACGGATAATTGCATTAAGTATGGTGCGTAATGTAATCGACAACTACATCCTCGGACATAGCGCTAATGTTTTATCCCTAGTGGCAACAGCACAACACAACCTTAGAACTTTTCGTCACTCGTCCCAAGTGTCAATGGAGGCATGAACCCACTATCGAGCATAAATACTCCCTCTTGGAGTTAAGAGCAAAAACTTGGCCGAGCCTCTACTAGTAACGGAGAGCATGCAAGATCATAAACAACACATATGTAATAACTTGATAATTAACATAACATGGTATTCTCTATCCATCGGATCCCGACAAACACAACATAGAGTATTACGGATAGATGATCTTGATCATGTTAGGCAGCTCACAAGATCCAACAATGAAGCACAATGAGGAGAAGACAACCATCTAGCTACTGCTATGGACCCATAGTCCAGGGTGAACTACTCACTCATCACTCCGGAGGCGACCATGGCGGTGTAGAGTCCTCCGGGAGATGAATCCCTCTCCGGCAGGGTGCCGGAGGAGATCTCCGAATCCCCGAGATGGGATCGGCGGCGGCGGCGTCTCGGTAAGGTTTTCCGTATCGTGGTTTTTCGCATCGGGGTTTCGCGACGGAGGCTTTAAGTAGGCGGAAGGGCGGAGTCGGGGCCGACGAGGGCCCACACCACAGGGCGGCGCGGGCCCCCCCTTGGCCGCGCCGCCATGTGGTGTCGCCACCTCGTGGCCCCACTTCGTATGCTCTTCGGTCTTCTGGAAGGTTCGTGGCAAAATAGGACCCTGGGTCTTCGTTTCGTCCAATTCCGAGAATATTTCGTTACTAGGATTTCTGAAACCAAAAATAGCAGAAAACGAGAACCGGCACTTCGGCATCTTGTTAATAGGTTAGTTCCAGAAAATGCACGAATATGACATAAAGTGTGCATAAAACATGTAGGTATCATCAATAATATGGCATAGAACATAGGAAATTATCGATACGTCGGAGACGTATCACACCCATTAATGAAGAAACACTTAGAGCTTGCTAATTTGGTTTGCATATTTGGTTTCTCTAGAGTCTAGATAATATCTAGTATTGAGTTTTGAACAACAAGGAAGACGGTGTAGAGTCTTATAATATTTACAATATGTCTTTTATGTGAGTTTTGCTGCACCGTTCATCCTTGTGTTTGTTTCAAATAACCTTGCTAGCCTAAACCTTGTATCGAGAGGGAATACTTCTCATGCATCCAAAATCCTTGAGCCAACCACTATGCCATTTGTGTCCACCATACCTACCTACTACATGGTATTTATCCGCCATTCCAAAGTAAATTGCTTGAGTGCTACCTTTAAAATTCCATCATTCACCTTTGCAATATATAGCTCATGGGACAAATAGCTTAAAAACTATTGTGGTATTGAATATGTACTTATGCACTTTATCTCTTATTAAGTTGCTTGCTGTGCGATAACCATGCTTCTGGGGACGCCATCAACTATTCTTTGTTGAATATCATGTGAGTTGCTATGCATGTCCGTCTTGTCTGAAGTAAGAGAGATCTACCACCTTAATGGTTGGAGCATGCATATTGTTAGAGAAGAACATTCGGCCGCTAACTAAAGCCATGATTCATCGTGGAAGTTTCAGTTTTGGACATATATCCTCAATCTCATATGAGAATAATAATTGTTGCCACATGCTTATGCATTAAAGAGGAGTCCATTATCTGTTGTCCATGTTGTCCCGGTATGGATGTCTAAGTTGAGAATAATCAAAAGCGAGAAATCCAAAATGCGAGCTTTCTCCTTAGACCTTTGTACAGAGCGGCATGGAGGTACCCCTTTGTGACACTTGGTTAAAACATGTGTATTGTGATGATCCGGTAGTCCAAGCTAATTAGGACAAGGTGCGGGCACTATTAGTATACTATGCATGAGGCTTGCAACTTGTAAGATATAACTTTCATAACTCATATGCTTTATTACTACCGTTGACAAAATTGTTTCATGTTTTCAAAATAAAAGCTCTAGCACAAATATAGCAATCAATGCTTTCCTCTTTGAAGGACCATTCTCTTTACTTTTATGTTGAGTCAGTTCACCTATCTCTCTCCACCTCAAGAAGCAAACACTTGTGTGAACTAGTGCATTGATTCCTACATACTTGCATATTGCACTTGTTATATTACTCTATGTTGACAATTATCCATGAGATATACATGTTATAAGTTGAAAGCAACCGCTGAAACTTAATCTTCCTTTGTGTTGCTTCAATACCTTTACTTTGATTTATTGCTTTATGAGTTAACTCTTATGCAAGACTTATTAATACTTGTCTTGAAGTACTATTCATGAAAAGTCTTTGCTTTATGATTCACTTGTTTACTCATGTCATTACCATTGTTTTGATCGCTGCATTCATTACATATGTTTACAAACAGTATGATCAAGGTTATGATGGCATGTCACTTCAGAAATTATCTTTGTTATCGTTTTACCTGCTCGGGACGAGCAGAACTAAGCTTGGGGATGCTGATACGTCTCCGACGTATCGATAATTTCTTATGTTCCATGCCATATTATTGATGATACCTACATGTTTTATGCACACTTTATGTCATATTCGTGCATTTTCCGGAACTAACCTATTAACAAGATGCCGAAGAGCCGCTGTCGTTTTCTCGCTGTTTTTGGTTTCGAAATCCTAGTAACGAAATATTCTCGGAATTGGACGAAATCAAGACCCGGGGGCCTATTTTGCCACGAACCTTCCGGAAGACCGAAAGGGATACGAAGTGGGGCGACGAGGCGCCGCCACCATAGGGCCGCGCGGCCGGAGGGGGCCCGCGCCGCCCTATGGTGTGGGCCCCTCGTCATCCCTCCGACTCGCCCTTCCGCCTACTTAAAGCCTCCGTCGCGAAACCCCCGATGCGAAAAACCACGATACGGAAAACCTTCCGGAGACGCCGCCGCCGCCAATCCCATCTCGGGGGATTCCGGAGATCTCCTCCGGCACCCTGCCGGAGAGGGGATTAATCTCCCGGAGGACTCTACACCGCCATGGTCGCCTCCGGAGTGATGAGTGAGTAGTTCACCCCCGGACTATGGGTCCATAGCAGGTAGCTAGATGGTTGTCTTCTCCTCATTGTGCTTCATTGTTGGATCTTGTGAGCTGCCTAACATGATCAAGATCATCTATCCGTAATACTCTATGTTGTGTTTGTCGGGATCCGATGGATAGAGAATACCATGTTATGTTAATTATCAAGTTATTACATATGTGTTGTTTATGATCTTGCATGCTCTCCGTTATTAGTAGAGGCTCTGGCCAAGTTTTTGCTCTTAACTCCAAGAGGGAGTATTTATGCTCGATAGTGGGTTCATGCCCGCATTGACACTCGGGACAGTGACAGAAAGTTCTAAGGTTGTGTTGTGCTGTTGCCACTAGGGATAAAACATTGGCGCTATGTCCGAGGATGTAGTTGTCGATTACATTACGCACCATACTTAATGCAATTATCTGTTGTTAGCAACTTAATACTGGAGGGGGTTCAGACGATAACCTGAAGGTGGACTTTTTAGGCATAGATGCAGCTTGGATGGCGGTCTATGTACTTTGTCGTAATGCCCAATTAAATCTCACTTGTACTTATCATGACATGTATGTGCATTGTTATGCCCTCTCTATTTGTCAATTGCCCGACTGTAATTTGTTCACCCAACATGCTTTTATCTTATGGGAGAGACACCTCTAGTGAACCGTGGACCCCGGTCCATTCTTTAATACTGAAATACAAATCTGCTGCAATACTTGTTTTTACTCGTTTTCTTGCAAACAATCATCTTCCACACAATACGGTTAATCCTTTGTTACAACAAGCCGGTGAGATTGACAACCTCACTCGTTTCGTTGGGGCAAAGTACTTTGGTTGTGTTGTGCAGGTTCCACGTTGGCGCCGAATCTCCGGTGTTGTGCCGCACTACATCCCGCCGCCATCAACCTTCAACGTGCTTCTTGGCTCCTCCTGGTTCGATAAACCTTGGTTTCTTTCTGAGGGAAAACTTGCTGCTGTGCGCATCATACCTTCCTCTTGGGGTTCCCAACGAACGTGTGAGTTACACGCCATCAGTATTTTCCCCCGATTTTATTTCCTACGAAAATTTTAAAAAAGGAGACTTTGCTAAAAACATCGTCACATTCAGTAGTTTTCATCCAAGTATGATGAGATTCCGGAGTAAATCATTGAGCAAAGTACTTGAAAAAGTAGATATATTTGGGATGTATCAACGACGCAACCAGTGAGGGCCCGAGCTGGGCGGGGCTACCTGCACGACCGCCGGGTTTGGGGCAGGTGGCGTGGCCGCTGCTTCGGGCCAGGAGGCGCGGCCCTGCCACAGGAGGAGGCCGCCCTCCCACGGGCTCCTCGGCCGTGCTGTGGTTCGCCCTGCCGTAGCTCCCCTAGCGTCCGCCGTCGATGCATCTCGGGCCATGGCCGCCCTTCCCCGTTCATGGTGGGCTACACCACCCTCCTTTAGCACGCTGCCACATGCGTTGGTGCCCTGCACCATCTCCTTCCCCGACTAAAAATGTGGTTGTGCCGCTACTGCACCTTGGGTGCTGCCCCTCCGCAAGCATTTGTGGTGGTGCAAAAGAAGGGTCGTTGTTTCGCTGCGTCCAGTTGTCAGTTATGCTACTCGCAGTTGGTGGTAGTGCTATAGAGGGAGGATGGCGGTGCTACATTGGTCGACCTGCTACCAACATTCAGCAACACTGCTTTAAACGGTTAGCGGCGGTGCTGAAAACAATGAGTGGCGGTGCCGTAAGAAGAAAGTGACAGTGCTTCTAGCCGGAGTTGGGATGCTGTCGGCAGTGCGCTGGCGAGTAGTTGGCGATCCTACAATACTATAAACCTTTTGCTGCAAATGTTCTGCTGTTTTGCTACTTTCATACAAAACTGTTGCTACAAGGTCTTCGGCGAGGTCTTAGCCTCAATAGCACAAAGATGTTGCTACCAGGTCTCCGGGGGTTTTTGCTATCAGGTCTCCGGTGAGATCGGTTTAGCTTCGATAGCATAAAGTTTTCTCTACCAGGTCTCCGGTGAGGTTTTCGGCGAGTCTCCGACGAGACCCGCGTCCGAGTGTTCTTTTGTTTTTTATTTCTAAGCGAACATTTCCAGGACTCCAGAATTTCAGCAGAAATTGAACACGTGTCATAGCCTGGGAGTAAAATAGCCTCCGAAGGAGTGCTAGCATTTCCAGTGACATGGCAGCGCCAGGTCGCTGTCAATCTAGACCGTAGAAACACTCCGTAAATCCTGCAAAATCTGGGGTGGTCAATGCAACTGCCCCTTTTAAAACTCCTCCCCACAAGTAAAGCCAAAGAAATCCCGGCACGAGGCCCTCTCCCACCTACTCCATCTATCCTCTTCGCCGCTCCTCACGGTCAGATCTGGCCTCCGGCGAACTCTATTCCGGCGAATCCATCTACCAGCGACGTCGATCTCTTCGATTCAAGTACCCATGCATGTAAGGCCTAAAGTTCTTGGTTAGATTCCATTGCCCTCGACAGTAGTTTTGTCCCTGTTCGTTCTCCAAATTAGAAATCCCCTTTCCCCCATCCACTTTTGGATTTATTTTTGCTATGTAGAGTGCAATCCAGAAACCATCCATCCATCCATCCATCCATCCATCCATCCATCCATCCATCGATAGGTTCGGTCCTTGAGCGCTTGCAAGATCCCACAAGTTCTCGTGACTTAATGGGTCTTTAGATGCAGTTAGATGGGGAATTGATAGGATACGGGGTCTGTAGTGCATGGATATTCGGAACTTTTGTTTTGAAGTTCTGTAATTCGACACGTGAATAAGCAGACTCTGCCTAAAGCCTGTTGAGAACCTTGTAGGAGATTATGTAGCACATACTACTTCTGATTTAACCGGAAAAGATAGAAAAACAATGGTCTAATTCAAGCTTGCTGTTTTCTTTCTGGTTATAAAGTTGCCTCTTCATTTATTTTCTCCTTCCAGGTAGATCACAACTAAGCTTTTCTTCAGCTGGTTCTTCATTTGGGACAAGGTATTCACTGCCTTACCTCTTGTACGATTTGTGATTTTTTTGGTGGTGGGGCTGACCCTGGATGATGGCCATGTTTCATGATTTTATTTTTGAGAAGCATGTTTCATGAAATTGTTAGTATTGACGTCCCTAGTTTATGGTTGTAGTTGCTAGTAATTATATGCTAAGGAGATGACTGAAAGTCCATTTAGGCTGTCAAAGTTACACTATTTCCAAGTTAATTTCAGCTTGCATTTTCCCTTTACTAATAAGGAACGCCAGTACAGTGACATTATATGCAGCTCTATCGTCAT
Source organism: Lolium rigidum (assembly GCF_022539505.1). Taxonomy (NCBI): domain Eukaryota; kingdom Viridiplantae; phylum Streptophyta; class Magnoliopsida; order Poales; family Poaceae; genus Lolium; species Lolium rigidum. The sequence continues at coordinate 170,927,462 of NC_061508.1, forward strand.
TTTCGATTTCAGCGTGCATATTTGTTTTGGTACTTAGAAGGGACAATACTCTAATACTATATGTGTCTCTATTGTCATCCTGGACTCATCATATTATTTTTGTTTCCGTTTTGCATTCCATGCTCGTGACTTGCTCCTGTGTTTCCTTTTTTACATTGCCTGTGCATTTTTTAAAGCCAATTGTTAATACTTTGAGCGCTGTAGAGTATCTGAATTCTGGCCACACACTTCAGCAAACTGCACTTTGGTTCCTATGCAAGCGAGTAGAATCGAACTCATAGGCGTGATTTAGCACATGCCCATGCTTGTGATTGGTCAGCCCGAGAATACAGTTTCACCTTGCCACCATGACTCCTCACCCTTAAGAAGAATGTTGCACCACCCGACTGAATCAATACAATATAAAAATAGGGATATGCTTGGGTCTCGGTGGGATGGCTAACATGCATGTGATAGGGTATTAGATGGGGGAGATAGACAGAGATCTGAATTAGAGAATTAGAGGATCGGATAAATAGCAAATAGAGAAGAATCATTCTACTTGACTTGTATCTTATGGACTCCCTCTTAAGTTTTTAATGAATGGGAAATTGACTGTCCTAATACACTACCATGTCCATATCTCTCTAGTATTGTTAGCTAAAGACCATCTTATTCTTATATTCCTTCTGGTCTCCTGGCTGGATGTAGTGATGTCCCTGATCTATTCCCGAACCGTTTTTGTTCATGATGCAATTTGGCATTCATGTTATCTGTTCATTATGTTGTGTGGCGTTAAATGGTTAATGGTGCTCTATTGCAGTTTTCTAAACCTGAGCTTTTGTCAGCTGCCGCTCTTCTATCGGGCCAGTGTATCTTTTATCTGCTGCATGGATTGAACCGTTATCAGTATCATTTAATTTGCTGCAGTTTTTTTATTTCCAAAAGATAAGCATATGTACCTTTTTTTGCTTACTTACAGAAGCTGCATTGCTTCACAGTTTCAATTGCGGCTTGCTATATATCGGAGCGTGACTGATCCTTTGTTCTCCATGATAATTAGTTGCGCTTTAGTTTTTTATCGTAGTTGCGCTGTAGTTTGCACTTATCATCTACACGTTCACACCTATCATCTACAGATATGTCTATATTTATACTTCAATCCATAATTTAGTGTTTGTTTATCTAATATTGTTCTCCTCTATTTCGTTTAGATGTCACAAACGAAGGAAGTGAGGTTAGTTTTTCCTGTGAAATGCTTTCCTTATATATATATTTATATGCATTGTACTTCCTGTGTGACAATAATATTTTTAGGTACACTGCACGGTCCATTACACCCCCTGCAAATAGAAGTGGCACTTCAAAGTCACCTCCTCCAGTGAGACGTAGCTCTTCAAGATCACCTTCTCCAAAGAGGAGTACCTCAAAGTCTCCGCCTCCAAGGAGGCGTAGCACTTCAAGGTCTCCTCCTAGAAGACGTGGTAGATCAAGGTCAAGGGATAGGAGTCGTTCCAGGCAAGCATCTTTTCTATTGAAGATGGTTTCTGATTAATCACGAGATCTCAAGATCTTGATTATAGTAGCTTAATTTTAGTTGAAAACTATGATTATCCACTAAAGATGGACAATACTGAGGTTTAGTTCTTATCCAGGGATAGGAGTGATGATGATTTAAGAAATCCTGGGAATAACCTTTTTGTTACTGGGTTGTCCACACGTGTAACTGAAGCTGAACTTGAGAAGTTCTTTAGCAAGGAAGGAAAGGTGTGATGTCGATTCCATCTTCACATGTTATCTGCGCATTATCCTTTCAATTTATCTGTTCATTATGTGAAATCTATTTTGGCAGGTTAAAAACTGTCATGTTGTTCTTGATCCTCGTTCGAAAGAATCTCGGGGCTTTGCATTTGTGAGTATGGATACTGTTGAGGATGCAAGACGCTGCATCAAGCGCCTACACCGTACTGTACTTGAAGGCCGCCTGGTCACTGTAGAGAAGGTAAGATACCATTGAGTAGACATTTACTGAAATGAGAATACAGTATTTCTTTCCTGATACATTCCTTTTAAGGAGTCTATGGTTTTCTCGGTAGTCTTGTCTATGTAGTAACTTCCAAATTCAGAGAGCATTGCTATAAATTTAAAACCCTATGGTGCTAAATTTTATTTGAATCATATTTTTTCTGCTTGGCATTTTGCTCTTCCATTTTTAAACTAAATCAAATTGTTGGTTGCGCGGAGTTACATCTTATGTGCCTGGCAACTATGTTATATTTGGTAAAAAAAACTTAAAATGGAATTTTTTCCAGTATTCACTTCAAACTTTTTGTGAAGTTTTCGTGAGATGAGGTATCAAATAATGATTTATGATCTTAATCTTGCAAAACAAATATACTCTAGGACAGTCGGGCCCAGAATTTCTACCCTGGTGAATGGATCGGAGTAAATTAGAGTGGACTCATTTGTGTTGTGCTCTGATCATTCTGATGTAATCTTAGTGTTGGAATGGAGAAAGACCTCTTGTTCCTTCAACTGGGGTCTTAACTCCTCTCGTGCTGACTTATGACCTTCCAGTTTATGTGGTGCTCGACTGCCTCAACGTCAACCTGGTTGGTGCATGCCGTGCTTTACACCAGCTGCACTTGCCGCTGGCCTGTTGGTGCTTATCACCACTCCACCCCAAGCTCTTCTTCACCGTTTGTCGTCTACACGCCCCTCATCAACACTGCTTACCCTCTCTGCACCAACCTGAGGGCTGCCACCATTTAGCGATATTGGAGTCTTGAACATGTGGCACTCAATGGTGCCGCGCTTTGCATCGTCGACACGAACCTCATGATCCAGAAAGTGCACACGCTTTATCTACATCGACTCAGGCCGTCATCGACCTCGACCTCATGATCCACCATGTTTTGTCTACATCGACTGGGCGAAGATGGTACATGCTACCACAGTGCAGCGACAAACAACTCCCAGATTACCTGAAGTGATGCATGCTTCATCGACATAAATTGTCCCAATTGGATGCACCGCAAGAGGCAACATCGGTTGCTTCCTTCCATCATGGCTTCACCGACAATGGAGGGGATGCGTAAAAGTCGACTTTGTTGAGCTGAAACGCAACGTAAAGTTATTTCCATCTACTTGTATCACAGGAATCATGTTAAGGACTAGTTTAAGTAGCCTGTAACTATTTGTTTTTCAGGAGATATATGCTTTGTTTATCTCTTTCTTCTGTTTACAGTAAGAACCTTTTTATGCTAGAACTGTAAGATTAGACATATGGTCGCCCATATTATTCCTGCTGCACGGAGTTGACTGTTCTTTTCATTTGCTCGTGTTTTCTTCATCACAGGCTAAAAGAACTCGGGAGAGAACTCCTACTCCTGGAAAATACTGCGGCCAAAGAGGTATGCAAGTATTTTTACAGCTGTTGCTTTCTGTAACGATTATTTCCTCACTTGCTTCGTGAGCTAATAGCCCGGTACTTAGCTTGTAATGATCATGTCCTGTAATTTACTGTGCTATACCCTTATTTTGTCACTTCAATGACATTGGGTATTTGAACCTATGCAGTGAAGATTAACATACCTCGTGCCCCCTGCGCTTGGTTCATTTTAACTCTTCAATAAAACTACGTCAATACCTTACAGAACTCTTTTTTTTCCTACTTCATACAAATTATAACTTCTTTCAGTTGCCAGTGCAGTATCATGGCCACCTGTGATCTGTAACTGTTTTATTATTGAGGTTCAGAACTTGGAACTAGTACCTATTATTGCTTGTAGCACAACGTTTTCCTTTTAAGCTCTACTAGAACCACGCAATTTTTAAAGGCTAGAATCCAGCAGGATCGACGCTAAAAACAAATTCCTAACTGGCGAGGCTGTTATTTTCAGGAGTTTCCATGGAAAATTTCTTCTCAAAAGTAAAATAGTACATCTTTATTAATTAATACTGTTGTATTCTCAGTTTATGTGCTTAGGAAGATAAATGGAGATTTCAATTTGCTATAACCAGGTTTTAATTTTGCAATACAGGTTCTCAAAAGCGCTCTAGGAGCCCTTCACCTCGCCGGCCTCGTAGAAGGGAGCGTTCCCGCTCAAGGGACCGCAAAAGAGAGCGGTCCCGCTCAAGGGATCGCAGGAAGCACCGGTCGCGCTCACGCTCGAGAGATCGCCGCAGGGACCGCTCACGTTCAAGGGATCGCAGCCGCAAGGACCGTTCACGGTCAAGGGATCGTCGCAGCCGCAGGGACCGCTCACGCTCGAGGGATCGCAGGGGCAACTCGCCACATGAAAGAGATTCTCATAGAAGCCGCAGAGATCGGTCCAGGTCACCAACCAGCAATGGGAACCGCAAAACTGACTAGTCAGAACTACCAGGCGATTTCTCTTCATGTGATGAACTATTGCTTTGGGATTAGCAAGTAAACTAATGATGCCGCCTGAAAAGTTTACCAGACCTTGCGTGGTAGTCTTGATTATTTAGTGATGCTGTCGAACACACTGATGTTAGCTTTCTGAACAAAATATGCTGTTGTATTTTTATTATGGTGTTGCGGATGCTTCGAAACAAAGTGGTCTGGATTCTGTGTTAAAAAAAGCGTGATTAACTTTAGTTTCTTTTTTGCCTTAACATGTTTAGGGCTCTAAAGGAATTGTGTGAGATTTGGATGTTATGGAAAATTTTTCTATACAAGTTGTTTAATTCATAGTAACACATCTTATATGAATCTTGTAGTGCAAAAATTCTATAGAAAAAAATATTAGATCATACCTTATGAAAAAAATTTCTTTGCTATAATCAAACACATTTCATCTTCCTACAAAATTCAAATGGGCATTACTCCTAATCCTACGCTTTTCCTATTTCTATATTTTTTCTATCCTGAATCAAAGGAGGTCTTAGGGTGTGTTTGATAGCTTGGGCCAATAGAGAATAACCATCTGCCCTCAAACAAGCTGATCCTAGCTAAGTTGAGCTTAGATTTTCTAATATGTTTGGTAGCTCGGGTGAATGGACGTTAACCATCCGCCCTCAAACAAGCTGACCCTAGCTAAGTTGACGTTAGATTTTTTCATATGTTTGGCAGCTCGGGTGAATGGAGGTGTGTTTGGTAGCCCGGACCAACAAAGAATAACCTCCTGCCCTCATACAAATTGATCCTAACTAAGTTGAGCTCAGATTTTCTCATGTGTTTGGTAGCTCGGGTGAATGGAGACGTGCTGAGTTTGTTGAGACACTTTTTAACAGTGCCCACTTCTCGATCGACTAGGATTTGTGCAACACTGACTCTATGCTACAAGCACTCTTATCTTCGGCCTCAGATCATGCGCCACTGCACCTCTCCTTGAGTGCCGCATTTAGGCCGAAAAAGAGGTTCAAATTCGAGCTGTTTTGGCTCAAACTAGAGGGTTTTGATGAGGCAGTGAAGGAAGCTTGGCAATGCCACGAGGATATCTCTAATCCGTTTGTGAGATTTGATGCACTTTTTAGGAATGCTGCTGAATATCTCCAATCTTGGGGATAGAGAAAGTTGGGTAACATTAAGCTGCAACTTGCGATCGTCAATGCGATCATCTTTAGACTTGATGTGGCGCAAGACGGGAGGGCTTTGTCGCCGAGGGAGAGATGTAGGCGCATCATGAAGCGCACGGTGCCCGGCCTTGCATCCTTGGAGAGGACTATTGCTAGACAACGACCACATATCAGAGTGCTCCAGGATGGAGATGCGAACTCAAAGCTTTTCCACGCCGTCGCCAACGGTAGGAGGAAAAAAAAAATTCATCCCTTCGGTCAAGGTCAGAGGTGAAATTATTACCGACCAAGATAGTAAAGGAGAAGCTTCCACCAATGCCTATCGAGAGTTGTTGGGCACGATACATAATAGAGAGTTGGGAATTAATCTTGAGGCCATTGGCATTCCTTCTAGGGACTTCCATGATCTAGAGAACCTGTTCACCGAGGAGGAAGTGTGGGGAGTTATCAAAGACATGCCGGCCAACACGGCGCCGGGGACTCACGGGTTCTGTGGAGCGTTTTACAAGCGTGCATGGCCGGTGATCAAGAGAGACATTTTGGCTGGTCTTATGAAGCTGGGGGTCGGTGATGTCCTTGGCTTTGCAAGGCTCAACAGAGCCATGATCACCTTGATTCCCAAATGCCCGAATGCCGTGGAGATTGGGGACTATAGACCGATTAGTTTGGTGCCCAGCTTCTCCAAGCTTTTCTCTAAGATGATCACAAATAGGCTGAGAGGCATGCTTAGAGATATCATAAGTCAGCTTTCGTAAAGGCAGAGCGGTGCACGTCAATTTTGTGCTGATGCGTCAAGTTGCTAGGAGGATTAACCAGAGGAAGAAGCGAGGGATCCTATTGAAATTAGACATGTCAATAGCATTTGATACTATCTCTTGGGCCTTTTTGTTTGAGGTTTTGAAGCGCATGGGTTTTGGAGTGTTGCTATTGAAGTGGATAGCCCTGCTACTCTATACAGCGAACACAAAAGTGTCGGTTAACGGAGTGCCGAGAGCGAGAATACATCACACACTGGGCTTGCGGCAAGGCGATCCCACCTCGCCTTTGTTGTTTGTAGCCGGGATGGAGGTCCTCACCAGAGTGTTTACAGTGGCAGCCCAGGAGCATCTTTTGGAGAATTTGGCGGGCATCTCGCCCCTACAGAGGATTTCTATCTACGCTGATGATGTTGTGGTTTTTCCCCGGCCAGAGGTACATGAGTTGCGTGCGGTTAAAGAGATGCTTTCGCTGTTTAGGAAAGCGACCGCCACTTTGATCAGAGAGTCAACTGGAGATGGAGCTAGAGTGACGGCAGAGTTGGGCTGCGAATTGGCAAACTTTCCAATCAGATACTTGGGGCTTCAGTTAGCCCTCCGCCCGCTCATGAAAGCAGAATGACAACCGTCGTTATATGGCGTTATCCATTGCACCCCGGCATGGCAACGAGGTTTGATTGCTAGAGCCAACAGGCTCATCCTTATCAAATCGGTGATCACAGCGAGGACCATACACCAGATTCTCGTTGAGGATGCCCCGGTTTGGCTCTTGGAGGAGGTTACAAAATGGCTTAGAGCCTTCTTTTGGGCGGGCAAAAAGGAGGTTCATGGCGGGCAATGCCTAGTGGCGTGGGAGAACATTTGCATGCCCTTGTGCCATGGTGGGCTCGGCGTCAAGGATATGCGTCTCCAGGGCCTGGCCCTTAGGGTGCGGTGGGAATGGTTAAAGCGCACCGATCTTAACAGGCCTTGGCAGGCACTAAGTTTGTCATCTGATGAGAAGGCTCGAGGGATTTTTCAGAGCTGCACCAAGATCATTGTGGGAGATGGCAAAAATGTGTTCTTCTGGCGTGATCGTTGGATCTAGGGAAGGACAGCACACGAGATTGCCCAGGATGTTACCGCGGCGGTCACTACGTGCTGGACGGAGACGCATGGGTGAGGGACATACCGGCTGTTTCGCTTTCTGTGGAGGTGAAAATATCTGAGGTGGGACGGGCTACCAAACACATCCTTAGTTAATGCAACTTTTTTTTTGGCTGAATCACGTGCTCCTGCAAGGCGGAATTTTCTTTCATTTCTTTCCTATTTCATGCTCCGTTATGCATTTGTACATTGCTGGTCTGGCCAATGTTCAGAAACACTTGATGGCCAATGCGATCATGCAGGGATCAAAGTAGTCTGTAGATGATGTGGTGCAAGCCCAGGACCCAACAGGAACCTTGCTTGATTACAGGTTAACGAATCTTTATGCGGCCTGGACACTGGAAGAAAATACACAATCTTCTCCTGCATGCACTGGTGTTATAAGAGCATCCCCACTCGTTGGCGCTCCCCACGTCCAAATCCGGCGAAATTTTCGTCCGGATTGGAGGAAGATTTGGCGTGGAGAGGAGTAGTTTCCCAGTCGTGTGCTCCCCAAGCGGCGTTTCTCGGGAAAAAAGAGGATGGCTCGGGAAATCCGGATGAAAGAGGAGACACGTGGGCGTGGGCGGTTGGTTTAGCTTCATCCGGAGTCCCCGGGAGACCCCGGGAAACCGAGGATGGCATGAGGAGTCCGGACGAAAATAGGCTCAAATCCGGACCAAAACGAGGAACTGGGGGCCTGACTGGGCCGTTTTTCGCCGTCCGGATGAAAAAAAGTGGCCGTGGGGGGCTCTGTGGGGAGACGAGTGGAGATGCTCTAATACAATTTGAAGACAACGAGCACTGTCAGAAGCTACATATCTCGGCCATGTCTTCTCCAGTGACATCACCTCTCCAGGCTGAAGCATATGGCCTACTACTTGCTACAATGCTTGCAGTTATTCTACACATCTTGGAGCCACACTTATTACATACTGCTTGGTTCTGGCTTCAGCAGTAACAAAGATGTCTTATCTTCAAAGAAGCAGGTCATGTGGAATATCAGACCCGTTCTTGCTTCCATACAGGCGTCACCGTCCTTTCTTAGAAGCAGGGTCCGTTAGCACAAATCCGGGTGCGGATGACACCACTAACCCCGTTCTTTATCCCGACTGGACCACGCCTTTCACCTTCCTTTGTAAAACAAAGTTAAGATGTTGGGTTTGTTTTACAAAGAAAGCAGAAAGGATTGGAAAAAGTACCAACTTCTTGTAAATTTGTATGCCAGCTCCCATAGGCGGATCCAGAATTTTTTCGAAGCCTAGACGAGCCAAACTATGACCAATTTTTTGTGAATGTACATTGGCAAGTATAAAGATCATTGTATCGAAGTTTTTACATATAAATATGGACACGATACATAAAAAACATAATAGCAGATGCAAATATTCATCGGTACACAACGACATACTAGAAATGCCCAAATGTTTGTCGGTACTAGACACTATTGCTGTTATGGTTGCGATTGTGGTAAGCTTCTTCTGTCAACCGAAAAAAGCTCCTTGTTTCTGTAATGTAAAGAAATTTATGTTTAGTAATAGCACTTCAAATTTATTTCAGTTGTAGATTTGTAGAGACAGTTGTAGATTTGTAGAGACGAAATTCATCTAAATAAGCAAATGCAGTGCTAAAATTAGAAGTTTATGTACCAAACAACAATTCTGCAAAGCGGAAACAGTAAATCAAGTTGCAGTGCTAGAAGGATGCGCTTGTCGCTGGACAAGCTTTTCAGTCACAGGAGGAACGATGGGAACTGGGGATTGATTCTTTTATTCTGGTATATAGTATCGGTTGATTAGGGCTAACGCCTAATGATGGCCCAGTAGTAGGAATATACGATTTCTGGGCCAGTTTGAGGCCCAAGAACTGTTGACGTGGGGCATTGCCCAAGAATTGACTCGTTCAAGCCCGGTCATAGGCTCATAGCTGTGTGTGGTGATGGATTTTGCTTTGATGAATCGCTGGACAGCAGAGCCAATTGAACGAGAAGCCCGGGCAGTCGCCTAGAAAACAGGGATGGTAGGTCCGCCGATGCCAGCTCCCATCATATGTGCTAAGTTGTACTCTTTACTGACAAACCCATTTGAGGAAAAGGGTACCTAATGATTTTTCTTTGGATTTGCGTCTGGTATATGACTCAGGGAGGCGGGAGCACATGTGTGCAAATACTAGTGATGTCTTTGTGTTTAATGCCATTAAAACACGCTAGGATCAGCTTAGCACACATCAACATGTGTTTTATTGTAAAGGCGCATCATCAAGCAAAGTTAGAATCAAAAAGTAAAATAGGCATGTAGATTTCAGATGTCTCTACCGATTCTACATATGCTTGTACTGTAAGAAACTTTCTAGACATTGTTGGAGATATGCTCAAGAGGAAATGATAAAAGTGTTTATTGTTATATCTTAGTGTTCATGATAAATGTTTACATCCCATTCTATAATTGTATTAATCTGAAACACTAATACTTGTGTGTTTTGCAAACATAAAGAAGTCCCTAGTAAGTCTTTTCTTAAACTAGCTTGTTGATTAACAGATGATCATGGTTTCCTGATCATGAACATTGGATGTTATTAATAACAAGATCATATTATTAGGTGAATGATGTGATGGACATACCCATAGTAAGCGTAGCATATGATCAAGTCATTTATTTCTTTATGCGTCAAGCTTTAATTGCATAGTAGCTTAATCCTTCGACCATGAGATCATGTTAGTCACCTACACCGGATGGATGCTTTGATGACACCAAACACTACTGCGTAAATGGGTTGTTATAAATGTGGCATTAAGTGTTCGGAAAGTATAGGGTTGAGGCACTTGTATCAATAGTGGGATTTGTCCATCCTAATGACGGATATATATACTCTGGGCCCTCTCGGTGGAATAATATCCAATTAGCTTGCAAGCATGTGACTGGTTCACAAGGGATATCATATCACGATACGAGTAAAGAGTACCTATCAGACAACGAGGTTGAACTAGGTATGGAGATACCGACGATAAAACTTCGGATAAGTAAAATATCGAGACAAAGGGAATTGTTATTTTATGTGAATGGTTCTTTCGATCACGAAGTCATCGTTGAATATGTGGGAGCTATTATGGTTCTCCAGGTCCCGCTATTAGTTATTGATCGGAGAGGAGTCTCTATCATGTCCGCATAGTTCTCGAACCGTAGGGTGACACACTTAAGGTTTGGTGTCGTTATAAGTAGATATGGAATATGGAATAGAGTTCGAATGTTGTTCGGAGTCTCGGATGGGATCCAGGACATCACGAGGAGTTCCGGAATGGTCCAGAGAATAAGATTCATATATAGGAAGTCACTTTCCAAGTTTGGAAATGATCCGGTGCATTTATGGAAGGCGCTAGAATGTTCTAGAACCTATCGGAAGAAATCAACATGGAAGGTGGAGTCCCGGATGAACTCCACCAACCCTAGCCAGCCAACCAAAGGGGAAGGTGGAGTCCATGGTGGACTCCACCACCTTGGCCAGCCATAGGGGAAGGAAAGGGAGCAATCCCACTTCCCCTAGGTTTCACCCATATGGAAGGTTTTGAGTTGGACTCTTATTCAGATTTTGGGAAAATCCTAGGGGTTCCACCTATATAAAGAGGGCGAGAGGGAGGGGGCTGGCTACCTCTTGAGCCGCACCACCCAAGGGCACCAAGGCCGGCGCCCCAAGTTCCCCTCTCTTCCCAAACCCTAGCCACTCCCCTCCTCCCTATTCTCCCGCGCTGCTTAGGCGAAGCGCTGCCGGAGATCTCCCCCACCACCGTCACCACGCCGTCGTGTTGGCGGGATTCCGAGGAGGATCTACTACATCCGCTGCCCGCTGGAACGGGGTGGCCTTCGGTCACCCCCACACCAAGACCAACAAGTCCCCCAAGTGGACCGATGACACGAGCTCGAGTCAAAGCGCTACATGATAAGGTGAACTCACTCCTCACTACCCTTGATCTCAATACCCCATTGGATGGGCTGCTACCTCAGGCCGATATGCTTTGTGTTATCGGATATGAACCTCGAGAGAAGGACATCACAGCAGACCCGAAGATGGACAAGGAAGAAGGAGAAGAAGAGTCCCGACCGAAGGACGCCTCGCTCACCCCGGCACCGCCGGCCTCAAGCCCCGGCACCGCCGGCCTGCTCACCCCGGCACCGCCGGCCTCCGTACACCGGCGACCGCCGGCCCTTCCAACCGAAGACGCAACCAGCGGCACTGCCGGCCTGGACCCATCGGCACTGCCGGCCCAACCGGCACTGCCGGCCCTTCCTCACCGGCACTGCCGGCCCTACCCCTGTTGACTTCATCTCAACCGTCGATTTCACATCCATGGACCATGATAATTTATGTAATTCCGACTTTACCCCTGTACGAATCTGGGTCTATAAATACCTCACCCCTTCCTCCAGATTAGGGTTAGAGATAAACTAAGAAGAAACTTGAGCTTTGCTCTTACCCCCATGGGAAACCCTAGATCTATGATCTTGTATCCACCCGGGCTCCTTATCGACGCGTGATGATCTCTTTGGTGACTTCTACCGTTTGTTGATCTTTTGCTTGCACTTCTACCTTTTGGTCTTTTGCTTGCACTTCTATCAACCTTCCGGTCTTTTCACCCTTCTAGATCTCGCGTGTTTCGATTTGTCGATCTCTTTGCGGGACTTCTACCGGAAGGTCTTTTCTCGCAACCTCTATCGAGTAGGTGTATCGAGCCTACGAGGAAAAACCGGTTTGTGTGCGTGTGTGAGTTGTATCCCCACGATTTCCCCTCCGTGTTCGTCGTGTTCATCGTGTTCATCCACCTCCCCCACGAAATCCACCCAAATCCGTGAAGATCGGGCACATCCACGGGCTTAGCCCTTATCATATGGTATCAAGAGCTCTTTGGTTGCCACGGATTTGACCCCCACATCACCAATTTCGCCCAAATTTTTTTTCCCAAAAAATAGCCCCAAATTGGCCTTGGATCGATCTCTCGATTAGTTGAGTTATTTGTGGTTTTGTTCCAATAGAAACTTGTCTTTGGTGTTGATCTACTATTCCCCCAACTTCTCCCACCAGTTTGTGCCAATTTTCCCACGAAATCGAAGATTTTCGGGTCAGTTTTCCGCCAAATCGACGAACAAGCAGTCGAGGCCGGCACTGCCGCCCCAAAATCACCGGCACTGCCGGTCAGGCCGGCACTACCGCCGCCCAAACGCCGGCACTGCCGCTGGCCCCGAAATTTTTCACACTTTCTTCGTTTTCGTTTTGGCATTTCCCATTTGTGTTTGGTCTTCGGTTTTGAGTGCCATTTCAGCTACCACAAGCTTCCGCAACATCGACAACGACGACGGCACCCCGAGGATTCAAGCGGTTCCTTTGACACCTTCACCACCATAGCAAGTTCAAGATCGTCGGCCACCGTCATCAAGTGGTATAACTTGCTCCTAACTTGTCGCCCTAGCCTCTTTTGCGTATCTTTCCTATCGAGAGTGGCTTTCTAGTGTTGCGAAGCATTGCGCAAGCGTCCCGACCGTGAGGGTGTGCGTGTGTTGAGCAAAGCTTCGAAGCAAGCTCGTGTGAAAAGATAAGCAAAAGAAGTGTCACATACTTACATAGATAGTAGTATCCTTACATAGTGAGAAAAAGGAAAATACAAAAAGAGAAAAGAAAAAGTGTGTGAGTGACACCTATACACAAAAGAGTCCAAAGCTTTTAAGCAAAAGAGAGAAAATAGAAGAGAGGCGTCTTGCGCAAATCTTGTTGCTTCTCAATTTTGCAACCAAGCCACGGTCTCTCTTGTGTTGGCGTGACACCGAGCTAGTAGTCTTCGTTAGGACCATTTTTGTTCTTGCTCATTTTCCAAGTCGCGCTAACCCCATTTTGTCCCACGCGTGTGTTCCTCCTTGTGTATGCCTTTTGTGATCACCGCCTTTGACTTGTGACTTTTGGATCTTACCCACTTTTGACAATAGACTCTTCGTTTGGTTCTTCCATTTGGCTTTCCACATCCATACCTAACACCATATAGAGTTTTTGCTTTGTGTGTGTAACCGGTTGTTCCTCAACTTGATACACCCTTTCGATTTTGGTTTGCAAGTTTTGACTTTCTTGGTAGTCTTTCCTAACCACCCACCACATAGTTCTTGTTTTAGTTGTAACCATGTCTAGTGGAGAAGGGAACCAACTACCGATGACGCGGCACCAACATTGGATAGCTACTCAAGCCGTCCACGCCAAGCTAAATCAATTTGAAGCCATGCTCAAGGATACCAATATCCGCTATGAAGAAAGAGCTCAAGTGCAAAGGAATGACCTCAACAATCAAGTGCAAGACCTCAATGAGAAGATTGAAACTCAAGGCAATGAGTTGAAGGAAACACTTGCCATACAAGGTCAAGAAACAAGGGAAATGAAGACGGCGTTGGACAATATCCTCCACACACTCAATCGCCAAGAAGAGAGAAGACACCACTCAAGGTCTTCACGCTCTCATAGCTCAAGGTCACGAGCTCCTACACCGTCTCACCATGATTCCAATGAAGACCCACGCCACCATAATGTGGATGTTCAAGTGCTTCATCAACAAGCTCAAGAAGCGGAGCAAGCTCGACTTCGAGTTGTCCAAGAACGTCAACGCCTTGAAGACGAGCGCCTTCAACAAGAGAATCTCTATGCTCAATTCCAACAAGAGCAAGAACGCCTTCGACATGATCAAGAGCTAGTTCGCGCAAGGGAACAAGAGCGTCTCCGCAATGAACAACAAGCACTTGAAGAACAAGAGCGGCAACGACAAGTACAAGAAGCTCAAGCTAGAAGGCAAGCGCACCAAGAGCGCCAAATCATCAATGTTGTTCAACCACAACGCCCTCAAGGTCAAGATAATCGCCGCCATCATGATGATCGACCTCATGCAAGAAGACCACCTCCAAGGGCACGACATGAAGAATCAAGTCATCACCAAGCATCAAGTGAAGAAAGTGTGATGCCTCGACACCGCCACAACAATGATGATCAAAATGAAGGTCATGAAAGACCGCCTCCTCGTCAACAACATAGCAACAACAATCGAGACGCTCATGGTCCACAACCTCAACCTCAACCTCAACCACGCCAAGACCATGGCGAAGAAAGACCACCGCCTAGACGCAATGACCGTAATGAGGAAGAAATCTTTGGGAAGCTCAAATTCACCATGCCCAAGTTCCAAGGAGAGGAAGACCCCGATGCATACTTGTCTTGGGTCCTCAAGGTTGACAAGATATTCCGCATCCACAACTTCTCCGAAGCAAAGAAAGTAGCTATGGCATCACTTGAGTTTGAGGGATATGCAAATGTTTGGTGGGAAGAAGTGAACAAGAAGCGTGACAAGGAAGACTTAGAGCCCATTGACACATGGGAAGAGATGAAAGAAGTCATGCACAAACGCTTCGTGCCCACCCATCACAAGCGTGATCTCTTCAACAAGCTTACTCAACTCAAGCAAAGCTTCAAATCCGTTGAGGAGTACTACAAGGAGATGCACATGACCATGATGAGTGCCAATGTGGATGAGCGAGAAGAGCAAACTATGGCAAGATTCTTGAATGGATTGAACATTCCCGTCAAGAGGATAGTGGAGTTCTTGCCTTACACCAACATGGTTGAGTTGCTTCATCAAGCTACAAGAGCCGAGCGCCAAGTGCGAGAAGACATAGCAAGTGCAAAAACAAAGTCCTTCTTCGCCGCAAGAAATGCAACAAACACCTCCTCAAGCATCAAAACCACAAGTGCTATTGCTTCCAAGGATCCTCCTAAGCAAATGAAGAGTGCCTTCAAGACAACAAGCTTCAAGCCGGAGCAATCAACTATGTCCTCCAAAGCTTCCACGGGATCTAGTAACATCACTTGCTTCAAGTGTGGTGCTCAAGGACATAAATCCTTTGAATGCAAGAACACAAGAGTCATGATAACTCGAGATGATGGAGATGTGGAGTACTTGAGTGAAGGTGAATATGAAGCCTTGGTACAAGCCGCAACCAATCATGAAGATGATGACTCGGAAGACAAAGAGCAAGTCCTATGTGTGCATGATGCAAGCCCATCTCTTGTGGTGACCAAAGTGTTGACAACCCATGCACTCCCCAATGAAGATCAAAGGTGCAACATCTTCCAAACAAGAGCCGGAATCAATGGCAAGTCAATAAAGGTTATCATCGATGGAGGGAGTTGCCACAATCTTGCAAGCACCGAACTATGCTCCAAGCTCAACCTCACACTCCGGAAACACCCCCACCCTTACCATGTACAATGGCTAAGTGACAACGGAAATGTCAAGATACAACACACCGTCTCCGTATCCTTCAAGATTGGCGCCTATGAAGATACCGTCGATTGCGATGTAGTGCCCATGACGGTGTGCCACATGCTACTTGGTCGCCCTTGGCAATATGACAAAAGAGCAAGCCATGATGGCTACACAAATGCCTATAGCTTCAAGGTTGGCGACAAGACATTCATCCTACGCCCGATGACTCCTAGCCAAGTAATTGCGGACAATGCAAAGGCTCTAGTGAGGGCTAAGGAAGCTACAATCACTAGTGAGATGAGTGGTGAGAGAGTGACCCACCAAAAAGAAAGTGAGCGCCACAAGCCATATACGAGTGAGATGAAGAGTGTCCTCATAGCTACCAAGAGTGAGATGAGAGAAGTGCACCACAACCCATCCACCAAATTGCACTATGTGCTCATTTGCAAGGGGCCATCTTCGGAGACTAACGACTTAACAACACTTCCTTCGTCTTTGTTGTCTCTTTTGAAGGAGTTCCAAGATGTCTTCCCCGACGAGCTTCCTCATGGACTCCCACCGCTTAGAGGCATTGAGCACCGCATCGACCTCATACCCGGCGCTCCTCTACCAAACCGCGCCGCCTACCGCACCAACCCCGAAGACACAAAGGAGATTCAACGCCAAATACAAGACCTCCTCGAAAAAGGGTATGTTCGTGAAAGCTTAAGCCCTTGTGCGGTTCCCGTGATTCTTGTTCCTAAACCGGATGAGACGCAACGAATGTGTATGGATTGTCGCCCCATCAATGCCATTACCGTTCGCTACCGCCATCCCATTCCGCGTTTAGATGACATGCTTGATGAATTGAGCGGTGCCACGATTTTCTCTAAGATTGATTTGCGTAGTGGCTACCATCAAATCCGCATGGCAATAGGTGATGAATGGAAGACGGCATTCAAGACCAAACTTGGTCTCTATGAATGGCTTGTCATGCCATTTGGCCTTTCAAACGCTCCATCTACTTTCATGCGACTCATGAATCACATCTTGCGACCTCTCATTGGCAAGAGTGTGGTTGTCTACTTCGATGATATTCTTATTTATAGCAAAAACCTCGAGGACCATGTGCAACATGTGAGAGAAGTCTTGTGCATCTTGCGTCATGAAAAGCTTTATGCTAACCTCCCCAAGTGCACCTTTGCTCAAAACAAGTTGGTTTTTCTTGGCTTTGTGGTTTCCGCTAATGGTATTGAAGTTGATTCTTCTAAGGTTGAGGCCATCCACAATTGGCCAACTCCTACCAATGTTGCTCAAGTCCGAAGTTTCCATGGACTTGCCGGTTTCTACCGCCGCTTTGTGAAAGATTTTAGCACCATTGCTTGCCCTTTGAATGAGCTTACCAAGAAGAATGTTCCGTTTGTTTGGGGCAAGGCCCAACAAAAAGCTTTTGATGAGTTGAAGAAACGCCTTACCGAGGCACCACTCCTTGTTCTTCCAAACTTTTCCAAAACTTTTGAGATTGAGTGCGATGCAAGTGGACTCGCTATTGGTGGTGTTATTATGCAAGATGGAAAACCCGTGGCATACTATAGCGAGAAGTTAGATGGCGCACGCCTCAACTATCCTATATATGACAAGGAACTTTACGCTTTGGTTCGTGTTCTTGAAGTTTGGCAACACTATCTTTGGCCAAAAGAGTTTATTATCCACTCCGACCATGAGTCTTTGAAATATTTGAAAAGTCAACACAATTTGAACAAAAGACATGCAAGGTGGGTTGAGTTCATTGAGTCCTTTCCATATGTGATCAAATACAAGAAGGGCAAGGACAATGTTGTGGCGGATGCTCTTTCCCGCAAACTCACCCTCTTACTCACTCGCTTGGATATTAGTGTTTTGGGTCTTGATGAAATCAAAGATTTATATGTTTCCGATGCTTTCTTTGGCCCAATCTTTGCAAAGTGTTCTAGTGAGAAGGGCATCGATGATTTCTATTTGCACCAAGGATTCTTGTTCAAGGGCAACAAACTTTGTATCCCTATGTCTTCGCTTCGCCTTTTGCTCTTACAAGAATCGCATGGTGGTGGTCTCATGGGTCACTTCGGACGAGAGAAGACATATGCCATGCTCTCGACCCACTACTATTGGCCAAGAATGTACCGCGACGTGGAACGCCTTTGCCGCCGGTGCACCACTTGCTTACAAGCTAAGTCTACCTCTAATCCCTATGGTCTTTATACGCCATTGCCTATACCTTATGCACCATGGACGGATATTAGCATGGATTTTGTACTAGGATTGCCTCGCACCAAACATGGACATGATTCAATCTTTGTGGTAGTGGATAGGTTCTCTAAGATGGCTCATTTCATACCTTGCCATAAGAGAGATGATGCTTCACACATTGCTTCGTTGTTTTTCAGGGAAATTGTTCGCTTACATGGAGTACCGCAAAGCATTGTGTCGGATCGAGACGTCAAGTTCATGAGTTATCTTTGGAAGTCGCTCATGGCCAAGTTTGGAGTGAAGCTCTTATTCTCATCATCCTCGCACCCGCAAACGGACGGCCAAACGGAAGTGGTCAATCGAAGCCTCTCCACCCTTCTACGCATCCTCGTGAAGAAAAACTTGAAGTCATGGGAGGAATGCATTCCACACGCGGAGTTCGCCTACAACCGCGCCAAGCACTCGACTACATCAAGGAGTCCCTTCATGGTCGTCTACGGGTTTGAGCCGCTCACGGCACTCGACATGCTCCCACTCCCCCTTCATGAGCGGATCAACATGGACTTCGACAAGCGCACCGCCGCCGTCAAGAAACTTCATGAAGAAACAAGAGCTACCATTCAAGAACATGTGCTTCATCAAGCTACCCGCCTCAACGCCAAGAAGAAGGAACGCATATTTCAAGAAGGCGACCTCGTTTGGATCCACCTCCGGAAGGAAAGATTCCCTCATGACCGCAATTCGAAGCTCAAGCCAAGAGGAGATGGTCCCTTCAAGGTCCTCAAACGCATCAACAACAACTCTTACGTCATCGACATCCCCACCTCCAAGTACTTGGTGAGCAACACGTTCAACGTGTCGGACTTATCGCCATATCATGAAGATGAAGAGGAGCAAGAGTCGAGGACGACTCTTTCCCAAGGGGGGGGAGATGATGCGGGGTGGCCTTCGGTCACCCCCACACCAAGACCAACAAGTCCCCCAAGTGGACCGATGACACGAGCTCGAGTCAAAGCGCTACATGATAAGGTGAACTCACTCCTCACTACCCTTGATCTCAATACCCCATTGGATGGGCTGCTACCTCGAGGCCGATATGCTTTGTGTTATCGGATATGAACCTCGAGAGAAGGACATCACAGCAGACCCGAAGATGGACAAGGAAGAAGGAGAAGAAGAGTCCCAGCTGAAGGACGCCCTCGCTCACCCCGGCACTGCCGGCCTCAAGCCCCGACAGCCGCCGGCCTGCTCACCCCGGCACTGTCGGCCTCCGGACACCGGCATCGCCGGCCCTTCCAGCTGAAGACCCAACCAGCGCGCGCCGGCCTAGACCCGGCAGACGCGGCCCTACGGCCTCGGCCCAACCGACCGCCGCCCTTCCTCACCGGCACTGCCGGCCCTACCCCCGTTGACTTCATCTCAACCGTCGATTTCACATCCATGGACCAGGATAATTTATGTAATTCCGACTTTACCCCTGTACGAATCTGGGTCTATAAATACCTCACCCCTTCCTCCAGATTAGGGTTAGAGATAAACTAAGAAGAAACTTGAGCTTTGCTCTTACCCCCATGGGAAACCCTAGATCTATGATCTTGTATCCACCCGGGCTCCTTATCGACGCGTGATGATCTCTTTGGTGACTTCTACCGTTTGTTGATCTTTTGCTTGCACTTCTACCTTTTGGTCTTTTGCTTGCACTTCTATCAACCTTCCGGTCTTTTCACCCTTCTAGATCTCGCGTGTTTCGATTTGTCGATCTCTTTGCGGGACTTCTACCGGAAGGTCTTTTATCGCAACCTCTATCGAGTAGGTGTATCGGGCCTACGAGGAAAAACCGGTTTGTGTGCGTGTGTGAGTTGTATCCCCACGATTTCCCCTCCGTGTTCGTCGTGTTCATCGTGTTCATCCACCTCCCCCACGAAATCCACCCAAATCCGTGAAGATCGGGCACATCCACGGGCTTAGCCCTTATCACACCGTCACCACGCCGTCGTGTTGGCGGGATTCCGAGGAGGATCTACTACATCCGCTGCCCGCTGGAACGGGGAGAAGGACGTCGTCATCAACACCGTACGTGTAGACTGAGTGCGGAGGTGCTGCCCGATTGTGGCACCGTCAAGATCTTCTACGCGCTTTTGAAAGCGGCAAGTGATCGACTACATACACCACGAGATTTATCTCGTTAACTCTTAGCGATCTTCGAGGGTATGTTGATCTTCACCTTGTTGCTACTATCTACTAGATTAGATCTTGGCTTGTTATTCGTTCTTGCGGTAGGAGTTTTTTTTGTTTTCTATGCTACGAATCCCTACAGTGGTGTCAGAGCCGTGTCTATGCATAGATTGGTTGCACGAGTAGAACACAATGGTTTTGTGGGCGTTGATGCTTTTGTTTTCTTTTGTTATGTGTACTTTGCATCTTAGGGGATGGTGGGATAAAGCGGCCCGGGCTAACTTTACATGACCGTGTTCATGAGACTTGCTCCATGCTCGATATGCAACTTGTATTGCATAAGTGGCTTTGCGGGTGTCTGTCTCTCTCACCATTGTTAAGATTCAATTTACTATTTCAATTGACAACACTAGTATCAGCGTTTTGGTTCATGTTCGTAGGTAGATTGGATCTTACTCGAAAACCCTAAACCACGTAAAATATGAAAACCAAATTAGAGGCGTCTAACTTGTTTTTGCAGGGTTTGGTGATGTGATATAGACATGATGTGCTGATGAATATGTATGAGATGATTATTATTATATTGTGGCAACCGGCAGGAGCCTTATGGTTGTCTTTATATTTCATGTTGTAGTATTATTTTAAAGTAGTTGTAATAGTTGCTACACGTGGTGAACAACCATGAAGACGGCGCCATTGACCTTGACGCTACACCGACGATGATGGAGATCATGCCCATTGATGATGGAGATCAGGTCCGTGCTTTGGAGATGAAGATCAAAGGCGCAAAGACAAAAGGGCCATATCATATCATATTATGAAATGCATTTGATGTTAATCCTTTTATGCATCTTATATTGCTTAGATCGCGACGATAGCATTATAAGATGATCTCTCTCACTAAAAATCAAGATAATAAAGTGTTCATCCTTAGTTAGCACCGTTGCTAAGACTCATTGTTTCGAAGCATCACGTGATGATCGGGTGTGATAGACTCAACGTGTGCATACAACGGGTGCAAGCCAGATTTGCACATGCGGAAACTAGGGTTTGACTTGACGCTACACGGAACACGGAAGACCGAAAGGTTAAGCATGAATCATATAGATGATATGATGAACATATTGATGTTCACCATTGAAGCTACATCATCTCTCGTGATGATCAGACTTGGTGTAGTGAATTTGGTTCGTGTAATCACTAAGGCAACGCGAGGGATGTTGTTTTGAGTGGGAGTTCACCTAGTTAATTTAAAAATTAATAGTAAACTCAAATTTATCCTGAACAAAGTCTAAATTGTAATTAAACTAAATTTTGTAGAATTGGCATCCGTTTTCTACTTTACGCTAGGCTTGTAACTGAGATAGAAATACTATTAAGTCTGATAAGTAACTTTACAGACTGGTACCGTATTGTTAAAGAATCAAGAAATGATTAAGTACTATATAGCAAACTTTTGATAATCCTCAAATTTCTGATTCGAAAAGCAATGGTTTCAATTAGTATATAAAATTATCTTGTTTCCGTGAAACTTGATGTTCAAATCCGTTTGAAAAGTAAGGAGCTGAAGAGTTTGTTTTCAGAAATAAGCAAGGTGTGAGATATATGTGATATCTAAGACCTTATTACAAGATAATAGAATATAATTTAGTGAGACTACATAAACTCATAAGTTTTATGGGAATGTACGAAGGTTGAAGACGCTAGGCGTCCCGATCCTCCAACTAGTTGGGTACTAACATTATTCGCATATCCATGTAAGCCATAGTAGCTTCATCATGAAGTTGTCATGATTTGATGGGTAAAATTATGAGTGAAATTGTTCATCGCATTAAAAAGTTACTAATAGTGAAATCCGGAACACTTTCATGTGATGATCAACTTTAAAGTGTGAACCTCAAGGTTATTGGTATTTGACCAACAAGCCTAGAAGTTATTGATGTTGAAGTGTTTTCAGAAATATGAGGAAAGTCGAAAGAGAAACTACAAAAAGGATTTTGGCAGAAAGAAAGAAAAGACTAGAAAGTCTAGCTCAGGTGTATATAGATGATATACATATTATGAATGTATTCTTTGATTGTTCACACAATGGAATTCTTGGGTATAAGTACCATATTGGTTGGTATGAGATGTCATACAACATAACCCAATACAAGAATACAATAGCCTATGTGACTAACAAGGAATGTGGTAATAATGCACGTCTGGAACAAAACAAAGTGTTATTATGTTCGTCGTTGGCATTCTACCTAGCCCTTCAGATTTATAATAAAGAACTTAATAATTGTTATTTTGCTCTGGTCAAATGAAAACAATGACTTGTTCAAATTATGACAATACTCCATGTACGATGGATAAGTTATTATAAATCATAATGGTGAAACATACATGCATAAAGCTGACGCTAAAATGCCATAAGGCAAATGATTTGAATTCCACTTATTTGTGGAACCGCCATTTAGGCCATGTTAGAAAGGAACGCATGAAGAACCTCCATACAAATGGATTTTTGGAGTCATTTGAATTTTGAATCATTTGGCACTTGCAAATCTTTTCTAAAGAAAATGACTGAAATACCGTTCATAGGCCAAGAGTTGATCGGGAAACTAACTTAGTGGAAACATACATGATGATGTATGTGGTTCATTAGGCATAGTTGTGTGCGGAAGATTCTTCTACTTCATGAAAACTTCCAACAATGAATTGAGTATATATATATATATATATATATATATATGGATATATTTATTCGACGAGGAAGAAGTTTGAAACATTTGAATAGATTCAAATAAATTTCAGCATGAAGTGGAAATTATCGTAATAGAAAAGTCAAATATCTATGATTGGATCATGGTGGAAATATTTGAATTACGAGTTTTAGCGAACATCTAAGAGAGTTACAAAATTGTTCCACAACTCACGTTTCTTGGAACACCATAGTTATGATGGAGTATTCGAAAGACGTATCCAAACCTTATTGGATTAATGATGAGATAAACTAAAATAATGCCATTATATTTTGTGGACTATGCTTTAAGAGACTACCGCTTTTACACTAAATAGAGCGTCATCATAATCCGTTGAAATGACACCATATGAGTTATGGCATGGGTATAAACCCTAATAATCCTTTCTTAAATTTTGGTATGCATAATGAGTTTACAACCAAAATCGGATGAATGTCTTTGTTGGTTATCCCAGAGAACAAAATGGGAATTATTTCCACTATGAAGTCAAAGACAAAAGTGTTTGTCGATGTTACTTGCTTATTTCCAAGAAATTGTTTCTAGCGAAGTATTTAAGTGGGAGGACAATGGAACTTGATAAGGTTGATGAACCTGAGCATGATGATCAGAGTAGCGCATCATCGGAAATGGTTCCGGAAGCGGCCACGACGATTTGGCTCCCATGTCTATAAAGTGTTATAGTCATGGAGATCGAAGTACCTATTGAACCTTGTAGGTATGGTTTACTTTGTGATCAAATAAATGATTTGAGGATTGATTTTGAACAATGATAAACCAACTACATACAAACAAGCTATGATGGGCCCTGACTCCGTTAAAATGGCTAAGAGCCATGAAATCCAAGATATTATCTATAATCAAGCTTGGAGCTTGGTAAAACTTTTGAAGGAATAAATACCTTTTGAAAGTAAATGGATCTATAAAATTAATAGACTTGGATATAATATCCTTAAAGAAGCTCGACTTGTCAAAAGATTGTTTACGGCAAAGTTCAAAGAGTTGACTACGATAAGATTAGATCTTCAGTAGTGATGCTTATAGTCTATGCGGATTGTTCTAGTAATCGCTACATATTTCTTTTATGAGATATGTTAGTAGGATAGCAAAATACATTCCTTAACATAAGTGTGTATCAAAGGTGTATACAAGATACAACTGAGATTTTTGCTAGTCCGTAGAATGCTAGAAAGGTATACAAACTTCACTGGATGAAGTGAGTATCACGGAGTTAGAATCTTCTTCGGATGCAAAGAGTTTTTGATTTCATCAGAAACGATGAAGATGTTTGCATTTGCAAGAAATTAAGTGGGAGCGCAGAAACATATTTATAATACTTTATGTAGATGACATATAATTGATTATAAATAAATGTAATCATGTACTTGATATGATTAGAAGGTTTTATTGAAAATGAACTTCAATGAAAGGATATGGACTAAAAACATATTTAGCGTCAAGATCTATGAAGATAGATTGAAGCGCATAATAAGTTTAAGTCAAAGTACATAGAATGAATATTGAAGTAGTTCAATATGAAAACGTCAAGAAGGTGTTCTTTTCCATGTGGAGGTTTAACAAGACTTGAGTGTATTTGACACTTAATGAGTAAAAACACATGAGTGATTTTAGATCGCGAATAATATGTACACAATCAAATGTCCTATGCTCTAAGGTGTTACGAGCATATATCAGAATGATTCATAAGATGATCATTGGACAACAGTAAGAATATCCCTGAATGTTTTGTCAGAGCCGAGGATATAAATATGTAGTTTTATATGGGGTAATGACAAAAAAATCGTTGTAAGGTGTTGCACCGATATTAGTTTGGTCACATATAAAATAAATTTAAATCTCAATTAAGCTAATGTGTTCATTAAAAGGTAGCAAAATGGGCCAGAAAGAGTCTATTCTAGATTTAGATGAGTTCTAAATTTTGTGACGGATTCTACAAGCGAAGGCAGAGTATATCATTGTTTCGACAATGACCAAGGGTGTTTGAGTCGAGAAGTTCTTTGAGAACTTGGTGTAGTTCCGGTAGTGTCAAAACTATGAAACTATATTGTATGTGACAATATTGGTAACATATTTCAGACCACGGAATTAATGTTCCACCAGAAGACCAAACATATACGATTGGCGCCGACTCATTTGGAAAACTGAGTAATGCGTAGAGACGCAAATGAATTGCAAAATACATAGATTTCTGAGTATGTCAGATTTGTTGACTGAAACCTCTCCCATAAGCAAACATGATAAGCACCAGAAGGCTAAGGTGTTATATCTTTACAAATGTAAACAAGATTATTGACTCTAGTGCAAGTGGGAGACTGTTAGAGATATGCCCAAGAGGCAATGATAAAAGTGTTTATTGTTATATTTTAGTGTTCATGATAAATGTTTACATCCCATGCTATAATTGTATTAACCGGAAACATTAATACTTGTGTGTTTTGTAAACATAAAGAAGTCCCTAGTAAGCCAGTTGTTAAACTAGCTTGTTGATTAATAGATGATCATGGTTTCCTAATCATGAACATTGGATGTTATTAATAACAAGATCATATCATTAGGTGAATGATGTGATGGACATACACCCATAGTAAGCGTAGCATATGATCAATTCATTTAGTTCTTTATGCTTCAAGCTTTAATATGCATAGTAACTTAATCCTTCGACCATGAGATCATGTTAATCACCTACACCGGATGGATGCTTTGATGACACCAAATACTACTACGTAAATGGGTTGTTATAAAGGTGGCATTAAGTGTTCGGAAAGTATAGGGTTGAGGCACTTGTATCAATAGTGGGATTTGTCCATCCTAATGACAGATACATATACTCTGGGCCCTCTCGGTGGAATGATATCCAATTAGCTTGCAAGCATGTGACTGGTTCACAAGGGATATCATATCACGGTACGAGTAAAGAGTACCTATCAGGCAACGAGGTTGAACTAGGTATGGAGATACCGACGATAAAACTTCAGATAAGTAAAATATCGCAAGACAAATGAAATTGTTATTTTATGTGAATGGTTCTTTCGATCACGAAGTCATCGTTGAATATGTGGGAGCTATTATGGATCTCTAGGTCCCGCTATTAGTTATTGATCGGAGAGGAGTCTCGATCATGTCCGCATAGTTCTCGAACCGTAGGGTGACGCACTTAAGGTTTGATGTCGTTATAAGTAGATATGGAATATGGAATAGAGTTCGAATGTTGTTCGACGTCTCGAATGGGATCCAGGACATCACGAGGAGTTTCGGAATGGTCCGGAGAATAAGATTCATATATAGGAAGTCACTTTCCAAGTTTGGAAATGATCCGGTGCATTTATGGAAGGCGCTAGAATGTTCTAGAACCTACCGAAAGAAATCACCATGGAAGGTGGAGTCCCGGATGGACTCCACCAACCCTAGCCAGCCAACCAAAGGGGAAGGTGGAGTCCATGGTGGACTCCACCACCTTGGCCGGCCATAGGGGAAGGAAAGGGAGCAATCCCACTTCCCCTAGGTTTCACCCATATGGAAGGTTTTGAGTTGGACTCTTATTCAGATTTTGGGAAAATCCTAGGGGTTCCACCTATATAAAGAGGGGGAGAGGGAGGGGGCTGACTACCTCTTGAGCCGCACCACAGAAAGGCCACCAAGGCCGGCGCCCTAAGTAAGCCCGGCAATCACGTCGGGTTTGACCGGGTCGACCTCTTCCAAACCCATGCCCGATTTCCAAATGGGCAAGGGTCTCACCCATAACCCTACCCATGGGTCAGAGATCAGACCCATGCCCGAACCCACAGGGTCGCCCGACCCTACCAGGCACCCATCGGGTCTGAGTACTTTAACAGTAACATTTACTTTCCATTGATGCAAACGCGAGAGAAATATTATCTATTCATTTTCACGTTCTAAACAGAACGCTCGAGCTTGGATAATACCAGGGCCATGGGGAATATTATATAGGAATTCCTCCTTACCTTGTTACTTGAACTGCGGAGGTGGTACTAAAACCAACGAGACTACCGTCTGTTTCCTTGCACCGCAGCAAGCTAGCAGGACATGGGCTGGACGCTGGATGCTTCTATTTTGCTTGCGCATACGGCCCACTTATACATGCAGTGGGCTGACAACATGTTTACTGTATTTATATTCTACGTCTCTGTGACTATGACAACTTGTACTAGACTCCTACTGCTTACGTATAAACTGATTATTACATACATGATACGTGTCTAGTACATATGTACAAGATAATTAGATACTACAAATTATAGCATCATGTATATGTGTGACCCACATGTCATAGTAATCGGGTCGCCCATCGGGCAACCTAAGGGCATAGACACGTACCCAGACCCTACCCACGATTAATCAGGTTGCCCACGGGTCGCATCCATGGGCACAAGTGGTGACCCATACCCTACCCATTCGGGTCGGGTGCCCATGGGCGCACGTACCCATGGGTCAAATTGCCGGCTTGAGCCCTAAGTGCCCCCTCTTCCCAAACCCTAACCACTCCCCTCCTCCCTATTCTCCCGCGGTGCTTAGGCGAAGCGCTGCCGGAGATCTCCCCCACCACCGTCACCACACCGTCGTGCTGGTGAGATTCCGAGGAGGATCTACTACATCCGCTGCCCGCTAGAACGGGGAGAAGGACGTCGTCGTCAACACCGTACGTGTGGCTAAGTGCGGATGTGCTGCCCGATTGTGGTACCGTCAAGATCTTCTACGCGCTTTTGAAAGCGGCAAGTGATCGACTACATCCACCACAAGATTTATCTCGTTAACGCTTAGCGATCTTCGAGAGTATGTTGATCTTCACCTTGTTGCTACTATCTACTAGATTAGATCTTGGCTTGTTATTCGTTCTTGCGGTAGGAATTTTTTTGTTTTCTACGCTACGAATCCCTACATCCATATCAAGTGTAAGCACTTTCACACTTCTCTTTGTAAAGTGTTGCTAATGAAATACAAGTTTTTGTTGTTAAAAAAAGAGACACTCGATGGTGGTCATTTAACCATTCTCGCAGACCACTTTAGCAGTTTACACAGAGCTTCACGAAAATATATCTAGGCGAAGTCAGATTATGCGTTGAAACAGTTCCTACTCCGCGCGATCATGCTACACTATGATGTTCGGTGGTAAAGTGGAGATGGCTGGCAGGCTAGATGTGGCGTTCACGGGCCCGCCAAACTGCAAGTTTTCCTC
Organism: Lolium rigidum; assembly: GCF_022539505.1. Lineage (NCBI taxonomy): Eukaryota > Viridiplantae > Streptophyta > Magnoliopsida > Poales > Poaceae > Lolium > Lolium rigidum. The sequence goes on from NC_061508.1 coordinate 170,955,488, forward strand.
TGGCAGCAAGGAACATGCGTTGGACAATTAGCTTGGTGTGAACTGCCGCATCCTGATAATGAGACAGTTGACCACCTTCTAATGGGATGCATCCTGAACAAGCTGCACTGGATGCCGCAATCTGACACCAACTTCATCAGATGGCTGCAGGAGAGGCGTGGTGGTCCAGGATTAGACCAAGACCTATGGATAGGCGTGACGCTCACTTGCTGTGACGACATCGTAATGATGTGGTTTTTGAGGGTGCCACGCCCTCGGCAGCAATGGTAGTGAGGCGGATATCCGACATCGCGGGGCTATTTCATGGCAGCTTTGTTTCAATGGACATGTGGAGTATTCAAAGAGTAGTTGGCTAGAGACTGTGAGCTCCCTTTTAGCGGCGTGGGTTTTTCTCGCTCATAGTGTCTGTGCCCATAGGCGGATCTACTACCCCTCTTGCCCGGGTAGCCGCCCAGGCTTTCGGCCGGCCGGCAAGCCTATTTTTGCCCATATTTCATATGTATTTAACGAAAAATAAGCACATTAAGCCTGTTTGTCCAGGCTTTAAAATTCTTCTGGGTCCGCCTATGTCTGTGCCATATCATGTTATATGTTGACCTCAGGTCTTTTTTCTTCCATGAAAAGGAATGTTTGTCCATGACGTATCCTTGTGATTATGCGTTAAGCGAACTGAACGAAGTCGTCTGGGGCGTGGCCCAGTGGTCCTGAGTCCTGACCAAGATCGCTCTGCCTTCGGCGACTCCCCTGTCAACTCCTACTTCCTTTACAAAGTTCATCTCGTATGGTGGATGACCTGGAACAACAATTGGCCGTCCACGTCTACTGGCACGTTCAACAAAATCGTTGATCTGGCTCAAGAATGTCTGGCACGTAGTTTCCTAGCCTGCCACTTCGGCCCCCCCGTACCAGCCAGATTTACCTATCAGCTGCTAGTTTGTGTTGTTTTGCTGTTTTTTTTTCTTCCTTCCTGTTACTTTTATGCTCTTCAAAATTCAGCAAAAGCAGCTGTATGCCCTTTGGCCGAAAAGGTACTCCATCATCTCTAAAACTAGATGATTCCCCGCGCATTGCTGCGGAAATTTTTATAAATACATTGATGTGATATTTGCTTTAAAAATTAACCTTTGGATTCCGGATATATATGAAGCAAGAAAAATAATTATGAAATCATAGGAAAACATGTAGGCAACTTCAATATACATGTAATTAATCAGAGAAAACTTGAAAGTGGTGACAACAAAACTAAAAGTTGGGTTCGTTAATAACATCCATGCAGGTACATGTATACACAGTCGGTGACATCGATATAGTTTACAAAAGTTGTCTTCATATGAGAATGTTTCTCAGCCACAACATAAGCTGATCACAGCAGTCATCGGGTATTATCAGTTCAGAAAATATTATGTTGTCGTAGGATGAAAAGCTTCTTATTTGTTGGTCACATACTCGTATATCTTCTGCATGAACTGTAAATAGCATGGTAAGAAGTGTAATTAACGCAAGTAAAAACCATTGACAAACCACTGAATCCTGGAATCAAATATAAAATTTGTGAAAAATATTTGTTATCGTCTAAAATAAATATTAAGTCATATATTGTTGAGAAACAATACCTATGGTATGCCTGATGCAGGTTGGGTTTACTCTTGCTGCTTGTAGTGTAATTGTCTGCATTGCTTCTTAAGAGATTATGTAGAATATAAATATTTGAGAGACAAACATGTAATTGGTGACAATATGTAATAAAGTCTGTGAAATGATACATACTCTTGCTTCTGCGGTTTTCATAGTAGTAGTATTTTGATCGGTTCATCTGCAATTGAGAAAATTGAATGTTGTTGAACCAAATGTCAATTTTACATATGAGTAGAAGTATCTGTAGTAAATATACATTTCAGAATAGTAGAATTTACCTATTTGTTTTGTCTCCATCATCTTCGGTAAAATCACAACTTCTTTCACCCGAGGAAGAAAAAATGCACTACTGTGAATTAATGCATCTGCAGGTTCATATCAAGCATGGAGCCGATTTGACGAAGCAAAATGTATACTGTAAGAAATAAGAGATATCTGCATGTGCCTATGTAACATAGAGGGATTTTGATGAAGCCTGCAGGTGCCTATATGAGTAGTACTCGTCAGACGAAATACAGATGAAAGACAGCTTCGATATCCAATTGCTTGATGACCCGAGGAAACATAAAGCATAGAGAGAATGGGAGGTGCTTTCTCTTTCTCACCTGCAGCGGTAGTGATGGTATGAGCACTTTGGAAGAACCCCGAGAGCAAGAGCTGGGGGAGGTGGAGCTAAGAGTTTAAAGGGGGCAAAATGTTCGGGAACTCGTGGGATTCCTCCATCCGTTTCCGATTCTAACGGAGATCGAACGGAAATCTTCAATGGTTGTGCAGCCTGTGCGCGATGGGGAATAGATGCGGCCGCTGAAGGTACTCGTACCGTCGAGAAGACAAACCGTCAAGACGTTTTCTTTGGTATAAAAAAGCAATGACGAAGGACTGGCCTGCCTGTGGGCTTACATGAATGCGCTGCTTGTGGGCTTACGTGAATGGGCTGCTTCTGGGATTGTTGACAAAACAAAACACGCTAACGTGGTTGTAACACACATAGGAAACTCAGGAAGGGTCTGACGTGTACAGAAACGGCCGGGAAAAATGGGATTACATGACGTGGACTGCTTGCATGTTAAGAGAATTCAACTTAGTGGGTTGCTCCTATTTAGGTATTATAGATAGGATGTCTATAATTTTTTTTGCCAAAGTTAAACTTTTTAAAGTTTGATTAACTCCATAGAAAAAATATCAACATCTACAATATCAAATGCACACAATATGAAAATATATTTCATGGTGATTCTAACAATATTAATTTGAGATTATAAATGTCAATACTTTTTGCTATATAATTGATCAAACTTTAAAATATTTAACTTTAACCAAAAACTATAGCATCTTATTTTGGGAAGAAGGGAGTAATAGACTACTCCCTCTAGTTTTCTATAGAAGGTCGTTATGTTATTTTAAGATACCAAGAAAGTAAAGCTAACCAATAAATAACAAAAGAGTATGAAGAAAACGAACCCGTACGTACACCTCCAGGAAAGATAGGCGATAAGTGAAACTTATCTAGGTTTTCGTTTAGCCAGCGACGATATCAGGTATGCTTCCGGTGGCATTAGAGCATCTCCAGTAGGCCATAATCTGGCTGCCCGGCGGTGCGTTTGACGGCCCCGCCCCGTCGTCGAGCTCCTGCGCCGCGCGCTGCATCTCCCTACGTAGCCTGACGAGAAGACGCTGGTGCTCGTTCAACGCGTCGTCGCCTGCTCTCCTCATCTGCTCCGCCTGGAGGGAGAGTTCGACGGCACGACGAATCTGCTCCTCTTCACGGGCACGACCATCGTCCTGCAGCTTCTTCTGCGACTCGAACGACTCGACGAGCGCTAGTTGATGCGCTGCCGCCTCCTCCGGGTCCGACCCATCGTCGTCGGACCAGTCGAAGTCGTTGTCGTCATCGTCCCCCTCCTCCGCCTCGTCCTCCTCCTCCATTTGCGCCGCTGCTGCCGCCGCTGCCGCCGCCAACGCATCTGCGTGCGCTGCCGCCGCCTCTGACATAGGCATCCCGGATGGGCCTGCCGAAGAAGGTACCCGGAGTTTGAGGAAGGCCCATGATCCGAAGGTTATGAAGCCCGGAAGCCTACTAAATATCGATTATGGTAAATAGAGATAGATTAGGAATAAGGAGACTTGTAAATTCACGGGACGAACTCAGAGAGTCTCCCGGCGTTTTGTAAACTTGTGTAATACGAAACCCTCGGCTCCGCCTCCTATATAAGGGGGAGTCGAGGGACAAAGAAAGGATCAATCTCATTGTCAGTTCAGCCCTAGTTTAGTCGAGCACCTTTTCGGCTGAAACCTTCGAGATCTACTTGCCCTCTACTTCCGCGAAACCCAAGTCTACAACTTGTAGGCATTGACGAGTTAATATCTTGTCAATTGGCGCCATCTGTGTGGATTGGAGGCGACAAGGAGCTAATCTCGATGGCATCGTCAACATCTTCGACAACATCATCAACTTCATCGGTAGCAAGCAATGCGATGGACGGAGGTAAACAGATCGAAACTAGTCTCGTTGATTTTGTTCCTCACCCTCCCGCCCGTGTGGATGCATATGCGTACCTGGAGGAGCCAATGGAGATGACGTTTGGAAGCTTCCACTTCCGCGTCGGGAAAGAAGGGTCGCATCGTCTCGCGGTACCGATTTCATCGGGCCCGTCAGCGGTCGATTCTGATTTCTCGGGATCATCATCATCGTTCGAGACAGGCGACGAAGAGATTTCACCGCCAAGTTTCACCAAGCCCGCTTCAAGCGGAAATCTCGCCGATATCTTCGGCAACATGTCCTTCGGGTCGTCTGTATATTTAGATCCGAGCAGCGACTCGAAGAGCATCGACAACTTCGACTTCCGTTCAGGAGGTCTTCGCCGATCTATACGACGATGTCACCAATCCTGAGAAAAACATAGCGACAAAATATCATCAAGTCTATGGAATTGGAGAATCGAGTCGCCAAGACGAGGAAACATCAGAGGCTTTTGATGATTTGGGAAATCCATACATCGATCCCGCTGATCTCACACGAGGATTGGGAACCAAGTATATCGGGAGCACACCTCGTCAAAAGCTGCAACTTCCACAAGCAGCTTGGGAGAGGGTGACGAGATCCATGAGCGGCACGGAGCTGATGACTTCCACCGCTACATTTGAAGAGATGAAAGCGTATCAATATAAACTCGCTCGTGCCAGACGGGAGATAGAAAAAGAAAAGGTGTTACTTGAGGAAACAAAAGCTGCAGCCTCCGCATCAAGCAGGCGAAGAGCTGAGTTAAGTCGACAATCAACAACTTCGGGTGATAACCATAGAGCAGCGCGCGACAGAGGAAGATCTCGACTGCAGCATATACACGAGCATGAGCGGGAGTACCTGATACAGAACCTCGACATGTCCTTTATGTCGATAGACACAAGAGGGAATATTATCCCCAAAACACCGGAAGCTGGGTACATGGAGGCTCAAGCTTTTATATTAGCATCAAAGCCACCGGCTGGAGACCCGAGAGAAGCATTGTATCAGATGGCCATGACAGGAGTTGGAGTCATGGGAACAGCGTTCGCAGGACCCATTACACCACAACCTGAAAGTGCTCCAAGACGAAATAGTCCTTGACCCACCACGATGGTACGAGACCCTCCACGAGTAGACGTGGCGAGAAATACAGAAGCTCAGGATCGGGTAGACAGAGCACGGGAAAATAGATCTAGACGATATTCGCCAGAAGTGGAGGAAGAGGATATGCGTGGACTCTAAAAAAGTTACCAGTGGGATCCATTGACAACTGGGAAACTTTTGAAGAGTTATTCGTGAAGAATTTCCGATCCACATGCAAAAAGCCCGCATCCATAGAGCAGTTAAGGGCTTGCAAGCAAAAGTATGGTGAACCACTGAGAACATACATCCAACGCTGGAGCATCATAAAAAACTCTGCTGAAAATATATCGGACGAAAGAGCAATAGACGCGTTTGTCGCGGGAATCCAGAGGAAATATTTCATCGAGGACTTGGGTAGATCCAACCCGAAGACAATCGCAGAACTTATGGACATAGCGAATCGCTGGGTAGATGGAGAAGATGTTGTGCATAATAAACGGCACAGGTCACCCGAGGAGGATCGCAACAGAAACAGTAATCAAAATAGGCGCCGATATTTTCGTCCATACTCAGACCATGACGGTCCCGGCCAAGTAGCAGCTGGCTTCCGAGGAAACAGTGGTGGAAATAATCGGGATGATTATCAGAGAAGCAATGAACAACGTGGTGACCATAGAGACGCGCCAAGTTCTAGCAGGCAAAATAATCGACCAAGGTTCCAGCGGCCATACAATATATCACCCGACGATATCTTTAATGGGCTGTGTGACGTAGGCATAACCCTTCGGGTACTCGACATTGCCATACCCGGTGCAAACTATGAAGGTGGACCAGCACGAGGACTCGACAAGCTGGACCTGCACGCGCCTCAACTTGGACCACAAGGAAAGAAGACTCCAATATGAATCCTACTAGGACTCTTGTAAACCCTAACTTGGTTGATATATAAAGCCAGGCAGGGGCACCCCTTAGGGACACGCACAATCAGAAACATAATTGTAGAGGCGACACGCCTAGAAACCGCAACCCGCAGATTAGAACTAGACTAGATTCAACAACTCCGCCTATGGCGGCACCCTGTACACATATATTCATATAGTGGATTGCTAGCAGGACGTAGCGATCCTTCAACGTGGGGACGTGAACCTGGGTACGTCGTGTACCGCCTCGCTCTCAGAACTTCCGTCGTCGCCTTTCTCTAAAACCCAAGCCCCTCAAGGTGGGCATTGCCGAGGAACCGCCTCGTCAATTGGCGCCGTCTGTGGGAAGCGCGACGCTGGATTTTGTCATCTAGGCGGGATCCGTCAAAGTTCATCATCGTCAACAACGTGTATGCCGATCATCTTCAACAAAGCGGCAGCAGTGCATCCGATCTACGTCGAAAAGTGGCGCCGCTGTATCCGATCTACGACAACAAAACTGTGTCGGCAGTCCCGCTTGCAGTAGTTACTCGTGTGGAATCTATGGCAAGGACCGGCAAAAGAAAAAAAAAGAGCAAGGAGAAGAAGAGAAGACAATCAATCTTGTGGCTACTGCGTAGGCACGAAACAGGGTCGTATTCCAATCGGCTGCGCGTAACCATGATACGGGGATTTTTGGAGGCCAACCCGAGCATGACTCTTTTTTATCTCAGCAAAGCACAAGTCCATCTCCAACACAAAAAAAAGGTTACATCCAAGCATGCATCGACTGAGGGGATTCACGTTAATCAACTCGTGGAGAAAAACCACGTGACCTTGTCTTGGTTGATCAGAAATCTATATCATTCATCTGCTCCGTGGACTTCTTCCGACCAAACGCCGCTCCACTTCATCTGCGCCGTGCTTCGTTGCGAACTCTCCGTCCGATACAAAAATATCAGGTGCTATACTTTCAATTAATTATTACTTGCAAAATTATATTTCGTCAAATATATTTTGGCTCGTACTATTATTTGTGCACAGTTTTTGCGCTGTAATATGACTGCAGATCGGAACAAGCTTCGACTGCTTCACCGCGCACAGTCGCCACGCTCGGAAGCTCGCCCGTCGATTGCCCTGCTCGGCTGACCGCGCCCGCCATCGCGCACTTTTCTTACTTGGGGGCTCGCCTGCCGCGGACCCGACTTTACGGACCCGATATATTCGGATGCTCACCCGCAACGGATCAGCTATGTCAACCGCGTCCTCTTCATCGGCCACGTCCGCTAGGCGCCGCGTGGACTACCTCTTGCTGCGGAATTATTGCGGCTGCGCCTGCCGCATGGACTATCTCTGGCCGCGGAATTATTTCGGCTGCGCCTGCCGCATGGACTATCTCTGGCCGCGGAATTATTTCGGCTGCGCCTGCCGCATGGACTATCTCTGGCCGCGGGATTATTCGGCTGCACCCACCGGCATGAATTATCTTGGAGGGCGGGATTATTTCGGCTGCGCCCGCCGCGTGAATTATCTCGGATGGCGCAATTATTTCGACTGCGCCCGCCGCATGGACTATTTTTGGCCGTGCAACTATTTCGACTGCGCCTGCAGAACTAAGTGTTCCTCTTTCTTTCGCCACACCCGATGATTGGGGAGGCGCCATTACATCGTTACCTCCAGTACTCTTGATTACTCGGTGGATTTATTTTCCCCGAACCAGTGGATTTATTTTCTCCATCATCTATGATTACTCGATGGACTTTTCTTCTTCGGCTCTGGATATACCTTCTCCCGATGCACTCTCGGATTGGTGGATTCATCATCTGGAATATTCAATGGATATCATCTTATTTAATATCGACCCGATGCGATCCCATCGGGAGCGCTGGAATTACTCGGGGGCTTTTGGAATATCTTCGAGCTATTGCGGTTACTCCCATCGGGAGCGCTGGTTCGCTGGAACCCAAGAAGATATGAAGACTCAAGTTTTGAAGAATTACAGTAATTCGGGACACCCGAATTACATCGTCAGGAACCTTGTTCGTATATTTCAACGAACATCGGTGCGATGGAAAATACGCCCAGAGATTGCACTCTAAAAAAGCCTCTGAAACTACGAGTGCTATGATGCAAATTCAACGGGAACATTGCTCTTTTCCTTTGCTATAGATGCCTCAAAGAGTGCCGCAAATAGCAAGGATCATGAAGCAACGAATACCTTGCTCTTTTCCTTTGCTATAGATGCCTCAAAGAGTGCCGCAAATAGCAAGGATCATGAAGCAACGAAGACCTGGCTCTTTTCCTTTGCTATAGATGCCTCAAAGAGTGCCGCAAGTAGCAAGGATTATGAAGCAACGGGGACCTTGCTCTTTCCCTTTGCTATAGATGCCTCAGAGAGTGCCGCAGATAGCAAGGATCATGAAACACGTATGAAAACGACCCACGGTCAAGACATGCATCGGTTGAAAGCAAAGTTGCACATACAACGGGTTTAGCAAGACCTGCAACACGAGCTAATCACTCAAACAATTTGCTGACCAACGAATACACATACGCTTAAACGGGCAATTAAGATTTGCTCCTTCAAAATTTGCCAAACGGAATTGACATGGTAAAAGTGCATCTACATGTACCTACCAAAAAATTTACAAACAATGGCATCAACGATGCTCAAGGTGTGTTTTGCCCCTTGAAATAAACAACAATGTGTCAACGGCACCTGAAGAAAACTGTAAACATCGGGTTGCTCGACTTGAGTCTACTCACGGTTGCAAGCATCAGTGCCCAAACTCGGGGGCTACTTCCATCGGGAGCGCTGGATGCGCACCCGATAAAATCATCGGCTCCTCTGGGCCATCACCCCAATCATAGGCTCCTCTGGGCCATCATCTAAATCATCGGCTCCTCAGGGCCATCATCTAAATCATCGGCTCCTCAGGGCCATCATCCGAATCATCGGCTCCTCTGGGCCATCATCCCAATCATCGGCTCCTCTGGGCCATCATCTCAATCATCGGCTCCTCTGGGCCATTATCTCAATCATCGTCTCCTCAGGGCCATCATCTCAATCATCGGCTCCTCTGGGATATCATCTGAATCATCAACTCCTCTATCTATGGCATCACCAGAGTCATCGGCATCAAGTTCTCGGAACTTGAAAAAGTCTACGGTGTTTGACTTAGCATTTTTTACACCCTATACATAACTATTTCATATTTATCTACAGGCTCGGGGGCTACTCCCATCGGGAGCGCTAGTCGCGCACCCGATAAAAAATATGGCAACCTCGCCAACAAAGAAGAATAAAGTTGAAGACATCGGCATCAACAATCAAGATCTTCGAGTAGTACAACTTGAGTCTATGCATGGCTGCAAGCACCCGCCCATAGACTCGGGGCTACTCCTATCGGGAGCGCTTCGCGCACCCGACCAAAAGCAACTTCGACTCTACATCAAGCACAAGATTCAACAGATGATCAAGTCATTCGGCGAAGACAACTTTAGTCCCTGCCCAAAGCTTCACTTCGGCCAGACACTCGGGGGCTACTGACGTGGGCATAACCCTTCGGGTACTCGACATTGCCATACCCGGTGCAAACTATGAAGGTGGACCCAGCACGAGGACTCGACAAGCTGGACCTGCACGCGCCTCAACTTGGACTACAAGGAAAGAAGACTCCAATATGAATCCTACTAGGACTCTTGTAAACCCTAGCTTGGCTGATATATAAAGCCAGACAGGGGCACCCCTTAGGGACACGCACAATCAGAAACATAATTGTAGAGGCGACACGCCTAGAAACCGCAACCCGCGGATTAGAACTAGACTAGATCCAACAACTCCGCCTATGGCGGCACCCTATACACATATATTCATATAGTGGATTGCTAGCAGGATGTAGCGATCCTCCACCGTGGGGACGTGAACCTGGGTACGTCGTGTACCGCCTCGCTCCCAGAACTTCCGTCGTCGCCTTTCTCTAAAACCCAAGCCCCTCAAGGTGGGCATTGCCGAGGAACCGCCTCGTCACCGTGTCAAATGCATTTTTATCTCGACAATAAGGGAAAAAGATAGTCGGGTCACCTTCAGAAGGACTATCGAACTTTCCTAGCCTTGCACCGATACGCAGGACATGCCAATGCACAGGCAGCAAATAGGGGGAACCCGCAAGGGCCAAGGAGTGAGATTCACCTCCCACCTCCACCCGAAATTACCAACGAAAACCGGCATCAATTGCAACTGGCGGCAAACCCAGACAATGGTCCTTACATTGATACAAATGGAGAGGTGGCGATGATTCAGAAAGGCAGGCCCTCGAATAAGGCCCAGAAGGTGATTTCGCGACAAGTGTTCATGGCAGAGAAGATGCCTACACCAACGATAGAATATTTGAATTGGTCGGGACAGGACATTGGGTTCACTCAAGAGGATCACCCACCTCAAGTTCCACGACGAGGGCAATCATCTATGATCCTGCCAGCAGTGATCGCAGGATTCGACGTATCACGAGTGTTCATAGATGGAGGGAGCAGATGAACATATCTCTGGCAAATTTAACACCAACTGACACGCGCTTCCACGACATCACGCCCGAAAAGCCAAGTTACCCATTGCGAAAGATCAATCTCGACGTTCAGTTTGGAACCCAAGAAAATTATAGAAGAGAGAAGCTAGAATTTGAAGTCGTTCATTTCCCGTCGCAGTATCATGCTCTACTGGGACGACCAGCCTATGCTAGATTCATGGCGGTGCCACATTATACATACTTGCTACGGAGGCTCCCCGGACCCAAGGGCCCAATTACGGTGAAGGGAAGTTTCGCTCTGGCAGATAAGTGCGACAAGGAATTCCACAGAATGTCAGAAACCTTCGGGATGCAGGCAGAGTACATGGCGTCAAGGCTAACAACTGATTACGATATGTTGCTGATACGTCCACAACGTATCTACTTTCCCGAACACTTTTGCTATTGTTTTGCCTCTAATTTGTGTATTTTGGATGCAACTAACACGGACTAACGCTGTTTTCAGCAGAACTGTTCTGGTGTCTCATTTTTGTGCAGAAATCCAACTTTCGGGAAAAACCTCGGGATTTTGACGAAAGGCCCTATTTTCCCAGAATACTGACGGAGCCAGAAGGACAATTCAAGTGGAGGCCCGAGGGCCCCACACCATAAGGCGGCGTGGCCTAGGGGGGGCCGCGCGGCCCTATGGTGTGGCCCCCTCGGCTAGCCTCCGACGCCCTCCTTCGGACTATTTATCGGCCTCGACCTAAAAACGCACGGGGAGAAGTCGAAGTCGCCAGAAACCCTCCAGAACGCCGCCACATCGCGAAACTCCGTCTCGGGAGCCGAAGTCTCCGTTACGGCACTCCGCCGGGACGGGGAATTGGAGGAGATCATCGCCGCCATCACCGCCAACGCCTCTCCATCAACCAGCCATGTTTCCCCCATCCATGTGTGAGTAATTCCCCCGCTGTAGGCCGAAGGGGATGGTAGGGATTGGATGAGATTGGTCATGTAATAGCATAAGATTGTTAGGGCATAGTGCCTAGTGTCCGTAGATGTTACTTTTATGATATTGTTGCAACTTGTTATGCTTAATGCTTGTCACTAGGGCCCGAGTGCCATGATCTCAGATCTGAACATGTTATTGATTCATGAAGATATTCGTTGTTTATGATCTTACCCGCAAGTTGTATACACATGTCGCTGTCCGGAACCAATGGCCCCGAAGTGACGAAATTGGGACAACCGGAGGGGATGGTAGTGACGTGAGGATCACATGTGTTCACGGAGTGTTAATGCTTTGCTCGGTACTCTATTAAAAGGAGTACCTTAATATCCGATAGTTTCCCTTGAGGCCCGGCTGCCACCGGCTGGTAGGACAAAAGATGTTGTGCAAGTTTCTCATTGCGAGCACGTACGACTATAATTGGAACACATGCCTATTGATTGATTAGTACTTGGATACCGTTTTATTATTATCTGCAAATGCCCCGCTATGATTGTTACATGAGTTTCTCTCATCCATGCAACGCCCGTCATCCGTCCCCGTGCCTACGGTATTTTAATCCTGCTGTTTACTATAATCACTACCGCTCGTTTCCGTTACTCTGCTGCTGTTATTTCACTACTCGCTATCGCTATAAAACTGTTACTATCGATAAACTCTTGCGAGCAAGTCCGTTTCCAGTGTGCAGCTGAATTGACAACTCCGTTGTTAAGGCTTTCAAGTATTCTTTGTCTCCCCTTGTGTCGAATCAATAAATTGGGTTTTACTTCCCGCGAAGACCGTTGCGATCCCCTATACTTGTGGGTCATCAAGACTATTTTCCGGCGCTCGTTGCCGGGGAGCATAGCTTTATTTGGAAGTTCACTTGGATTGATATTGTTCGCTGCAAATTCTCCATCATGGGTAAAACTCGCGATACTAAGGTCGCCATATTACCATCCACTACAAGAAAAGGTACAACTCGAGTACCTCTGCTGCTCTTGATTCACCATCTGTGATAAGTAAACTTGTTTCACCACCACAAGCTTCAAATGCTGGTACTTCTGCTGAATCTGAAAATAATTCTTATAATATTGATGATGCTTCTGCTGTGCTTGATGATAGTGGTTCATTGGGAACTTTTCTAGATGCTACAATTGCTAGGTCTAGACAAATTGAAAATACCGAAACTCCTGATGTTACTACACCTGTTAATTCACCTGAACTTGAATACTCTAGTGATGATCTTGATGAAGATTATGTGGAACTTGATGATGATTTTATTGAAAAATGCAATGCTACTACTGATGCAAGAAAAATTAAAAAGTTGCTTGCAGAACATACTCGTTAGATATAAACTATCTCCTGATCCTAAATTTGCCACATCTCCTATAAACATTAGGGATAAAGATTATGATTTTTCTCTTGATCTATCTCATATAGCTATTGTTGAGAAAACACCCTTTTGTGGTACTGAAAAAGAAAGTGCTATTGAACACATGACTGAGTTATCTACTCTGAGTAGCTTGTTTTCTGATGATGTTAAGAAGCGTACTTACTTTGTTGCTAAAATCTTTCCATTCTCATTAAAGGATGACGCTAAAACTTGGTATAATAGTTTGCCACCTAGTTCTATTAAAAGTCCAAAAGAATTGCTTAATGTTTTCTTCCGGAAATACTTTCCTGCTAGTGCTCAACATGTTGCTTTGCAGAGAGTTTATAATTTTGATCAGGGAGATGGAGAGAAATTGCCTGAGGCTTGGGCGATATTTTGCTCTCTCATTAGAGCTCTGCCTGACCATGATTTAGAAAAGCATGATTTACTTGATATATTTTATAGTGGACTAACCATTGAGTCTAGGGCATACCTGGATAGTTGTGCTGGTTGTGTTTTCAGGAAAAGAACTCCAGACGAAGTCGAAGAATTATTGGCTAAAATAGGCCGGAATCATGATGATTGGACTACGCCTGAACCAAATCCAACGCCAATATTGAAGAAGAGGGGTTTAATTAAATTGAATGATGAAGATATGAGGGAAGCCAAGAAGTTTCTCAAGGAGAAAGGTATTAAATCCGAAGATGTGAAGAATCTACCTCCTATAGAAGATATATGTGAGATAATTCCCCCTTCATCCATGATTGAGGTAAATTCCCTTCAGCGCTTTAGTAGGGAAGATATTCCGTACTCAAAACCTCCTGCACAATGCTTAGATGAGTTTGATAATTATATTGTTAAGCAAGAAAATTTTAATATGAGAGTAGAGAATCATTTAATGGAAAATTCTCAAGCTATTAGTGAATTGCATGATATTGTGGAGAGAACCTCCAATGATGTCAAGATTCTTGTTAAACATTTTCATATGGTTCAAACTCAAATTGATCAACTCACTAAAGTGCAAAATGACTTGCTAGGAAATGATTCTAAAGAAAAACATGCTTATAAAGTAACAACTAGAGGTGGTGTCTCTACCCAGGATCCTCTATATCCTGAAGGACATCCCAAAAGAATTGAACAAGATTCTCAACACATTGAAACTAGTGCTCCATCTAAGAAAAAGAAAAAGAAACATAAGAATGTTGTAGAATCCTCCGAACCCGCTAATGATCCTAATAGTATTTCTATTTCTGATGCTGAAACTGAAAGTGGTAATGAACATGATAAAGATAATGATAAGAATGATACTCCTGATAAAAAAGAGGTTGAAAAAGAACCTGAAAAGCATGCTAAAAATAAAAAGTATACTAAAGAAGATTTTATTGCTGAGAAACATGGTAATGAAAGAGAACCTTGGGTGCAAAAGCAAATGCCTTTTCCTGCTAAGAAACTAAAATCAAAGGAAGAAGAACACTATAATAAATTATGTGATTGGATGAAACCTTTATTCTTGCAAATCCCTTTGATCGATGCTATTAAATTGCCTCCTTATTCAAAGTATATGAAAGATATTGTTACTAACAAAAGGAAAATCCCCAATGAGGAAATTTCCACTATGCTTGCTAATTACTCTTTCAATGGCAAAGTTCCAAAGAAGTTGGGCGACCCGGGTATACCTACTATTCCTTGTTCTATTAAGAATAATTATGTTAAAACTGCTCTATGTGATTTGGGAGCCGGTGTTAGTGTTATGCCTTTTTCTCTTTATAAGAGACTTTACTTAGATAAGTTGATACCTACTCGATATATCTTTGCAAATGGCTAATAAATCTACTGCTATTCCTGTTGGTATATGTGAGGATGTTCCTGTTCAAGTTACTAATAACCGCTTGATATTAACCGATTTTGTTGTGTTGGAAATGCCCGAAGATGATAATATGTCTATTATTCTTGGGAGACCTTTTCTTAACACCGCAGGGGCTGTTATTGATTGCAATAAAGGAAAGGTTACTTTCAATGTTGATGATAAGGAACACACTGTCTATTTCCCCAAGAGGATTGAAAAAGCACGCGGAGTTAATACTATTTCTAATGTGAGAACTATGAAAGTTGGAACTATCGATTTTCCTATATATGAGCCTAAAGAAGAATATCAAACTCTTGTGATTGGATCCATATCAATACAATTCAAGGTAACATGATTGATTTGAGGTTTATATCTTCATATGCTATGTAAAATTTATTTGGTGGCAAGACTTGATCAACCTTGTTAACAAATACCTTTTATATGCATAGAGGAGGTAAACAACATCTCTTTCTTCCTCCACTTGCTCTAGTTGCTGTAGCACTTTTATTTTTCAAAGTTCCTTAGTTGATTAGAGTTTTCAAAAAATTTCCTGGCCAGTAATAATAAACTTAATACCCAGAAATGTGCATTTTTCAAAGTTTTCAAAAATTCGCGAAAATTACACCGTTGGTCCTATTTTTCGACGAGGCACCTGGGAGCACCGGAGGATGACCTGTGGGGCACCACAGGGTGCCACACCACAGGCCGGCGCGGCCAGCAAGGGGGTGCGCCACCCGTGGTGTGGGCCCCTCCTTGCCCCACTACTTCATCTCTTTCTTCCAGCATCTTCTCTCTCCCGAAAAAACTCGAACCAACTTTCTCTCACTCGCGTTTTTGCTCAAGAGCTCAGGATTTTTCGATCTCTTTGCTCAGCCCAGATTTCTGTCTGAAATTTGGCACATTTGCTCTCCGGTATGTGACTCCTTCGATTATCCAAATAGAATTTTGTTTGGTTGAGTATATCTTGAATATTTTGCTGCTGTAGGTAACATGTTTAGTGAGCTTGCATGCTTGTTCTAAGTGGTAGAAACTAGTTTTGATGCATGATTAGTACTCTAGCAAGTTCCTATGGTAGTTTCCCTCAATTATATGTCACCAAATCAAGTTTTATATTGTTTGTTGAAAATTTCAGAAAAGAGATGAAGAAGTTCAAATTTGGAGAATTGTTCAAGAAAGGAACAACCAGCACCGGGAGGCCTTCTAGGACCGCTACCCAAATTAGGCGGTCGTACAATGAGGACATCATCGCACCTAGCTTCGCGCCCGAAGAGGACAATGGGGCTCCTAATGCTTCATCCTTCCCATGTTATGATTTTCTGACAAATGCAGGGATATTGGATGATTTCTTCACCCTTGTCAACAGGGCGGGTTTAGCCACCTACGTTGGAGATGAAAGGGAGCAATACTACATGCTCACCAAAATTTTCGTCGAGAGCTTCAAGTTCCAAAACACGCAATATAGTCCGACAGTTGCATTCAAGATCTATGGTAATCCTGTTACTATGGAATTGGAAGAATTTTGTCGTGCATTGGATATTGCCCCTGTAGGTACAGCGAGGAGAATTGATGACAAACCTCGGGACTTGTTGGAGCTCTATCGAGGGATCACCAATGATGACTGTCGCACCATTCAGCGGGGCAAGATAAGGAACATTCAACTCCCCGCCATTAAATATTTTGCATATTACATTGCTACTAGCATACTTGGTAGGGAGAACACTAGAAATATTTCTAGTTACCATCTTGCTTTCTTGAATATTGCACTTACTGGACGGACATCTTATCATCTTGGTTCTCTTATTGCTCGCCGCTCGTCTACCAGGGGACCTATTTTTGGAGGAACTATTGCACTGCGCATTTTAACACATTTAGAGCTTCCTATTGATCCTAATGATGTGCCATTAACCCCTAGGAGGCTTGATATCACTGCTATGAAGAGCCATCATTTTGTTACCGCCGATTCCACTCTAGATAATATGGTCTATAGAATGTTGTTTGCTGATGGGGATGAGAAAGAAATCCCTCTTCCACAGCCAGGTTTGTTCGGTATTGACAGGCAACCATGGTCGCGCACTAAGGAGGAGGTGGATGAACATATGAAGATACAAGATTTCCACCAGCAGCATGACTCCGAGGACGCCGAGCCCTCCTACGACTACACCGTCACGTATCCGGGCGCTTCTTCTAGCACATACCCGGAATATGATCCATCTTCGTCGTACTACGGGGATAGTACCTCATGGCCTCGATGGGATTGAACTCCACTTAGGCCAAAAGCCTAAGCTTGGGGGGAGGTATACCGGCATCACTCATTCTTTGCATATCATGGTTGCTGGATACTTGTATATACTTGTTTAGTTTGTTTGAGTGGTTTTCTAATGAGAAGAAGATGATATTTGGGGAAGTGCTGCCTGAAAACAGATTCTGGACTGTTACCGTAAAAATTCGTGCGCACAGCCAGAACGTTATTTTGCGAAGCCAATTTTTGTGCATGTTCCCCAGGTTGTTATCTAACTTTCATTAGTTGAACACTTTTCGAGCTGAGCAACGTAAGATTTTTGTAAAAATCGATTTCTGTACTGCTGTCAGGTTTTGGCAGATTTCTGCTATCTCGCTTTTCTGTGTTTCTTTTAGTTTGCTATTTCTTGCTTTCACTTTGTTTCTTTCCTAAAACACAAGAAGACCAAAAATATTTCTGTTGTTTATCTTCACCATTTGTTTATCTTGGTTTCTTGCATTTGTTTCGCTTTATTTTCTATTGCTAGTTTGCTATAAGAAAACCCAAAAAGATTTTGCTTTGTTTGCTTGTTTCCTTTTGTTCTTGTTCTCAAATTCGAAAACACCAAAAATATTTGCTGTTCTTCTTTGGTTTGTAAAGTTCATCATGAGTTCAATGGTCTTCGGTGGCTGGAGCGTGGTTTTCATTTCATATTATCCAAGCTACACAAGTGAAAAGGCAATAATGACGATCTACGACAATCTGATTGTGGTGAGAGGCTGGTATGAACTCTATTTGTTTTCATTTTTGTACATATACTCATCCATGTGAGCATGCTTAGTTGGTTCATGTGAGGTATATGTTATTTAAGAAAGTCTAGTAGTTCATGATCTCTCATGATTAGCTCCAATTTATTAATATGAGTAGCATGTCATGAATGTTTGCTTGCATTGTTTTATTCATAAGTAAGTATGGCATTGTGGTATCCTCCTCTGAATAATTCATTTATATCGACTTGGCACATGCTCACGCATGCATATGACTGAACAAAAGTCAATTAAGCCTCAATGATTTACATTGCTTCGAGTTCTTGTATCACTTTTATGCCTCGGTTAATTTATTTTGCCGCAAGCATGATTATGACAGATTCTTGCTCTCTTGATTTGTCGCTCCCTAGTCTTTTGCTAGCCTTCACTTGTACTGAGCGGGAACGCTGCTCGTGCCTCCAAACACATGAAAACCAAGTTATTCCAGAGTGTCCACGATAAATACCTATGCATGGCATTTCAAACCATTCCAAGTAAATTCTCATGCGCTACCTTTAAAACCTTCAAAATGCTTCTCAAATTGTGTTAATGTTTCATAGCTCATGAGGAAGTATGTGGTGTTTAGCTTTCAACCTTGTCATTTACTTTTGACGGACTCTCATATGGACTAGTGGCACATCCGCTTATCCAATAATTTTGCAAAAAGAGCTGGCAATGGGATTCCCGATCCCGAATTAATTAACTTAAATAGACACTCCTCCATGGTTTGTGATTGTTGGACGGCACCCGAAGGATTCGGTTAGCCATGGCTTGTGTAAGCAAAGGTTGGGGGGAGTGTCATCATCATAATAAAACTAAATTAAAAAGGCACTCCTTCATGGTATGTGATTGTTGGCAGACACCCGAGGATTCGGTTAGCCATGGTTTGTGTAAGAAAGGTGGGAAGGAGTGCCACATAAAAATGCAAATAATTCATGGGAGCCGCTCTTGGGAGTCCGGTTGGCGAGGTAGTTGGTGTACCCATTACCATTCGTTGACAACAACAAACACCTCTCAAAATAATTTTACTCCGCTTTACAAATGAAAAGCTCTAGCGCATGTTAATCCCTCGCTTCCCTCTGCGAAGGGTCAATCTTTTACTTTTATGTTGTGTCTCCATCCTTTCTTTGAGCACTTTCTTGAGAGCACAACTCGTCATTCTTAGTGTAATATGCTTGTCTCAAAATATGATTGATTGTGGTATAACTTTGATGCTTTTATCTTTGACAATCACTATTTCTAGTCTTTCTATGAACTCCAGAGGTGCCCGGGCATTTATGTTTTGCCGATCAAATACAGGCAAGCGAGATACCACTCTATCATACTCTTTTATGAACATTGCAATCCTGCTTATATACATGATTCATGATGTTTAATATTAATTGTTGGTACCTCTTCATGATTGACATAGCTGTTAGATGATCTTATTTGCATGTACCTTATTATGAACTGCTTAAGTATTAGACATATCATGAGAATATATACATCATATGAACAAATGTGTTCGTGAAAGTTCTTTTATCGCTCAGTTGTTAACCGAATTGCTTGAGGACAAGCAATAAGCTAAGCTTAGGGGGAGTTGATACGTCCAAAACGTATCTACTTTCCCGAACACTTTTGCTATTGTTTTGCCTCTAATTTGTGTATTTTGGATGCAACTAACACGGACTAACGCTGTTTTCGGCAGAACCGTTTTGGTGTCTCGTTTTTGTGCAGAAATCCAACTTTCGGGAAAAACCTCGGGATTTTGACGAAAGGCCCTATTTTCCCGAATACGACGGAGCCGGAAGGACAATTCAAGTGGAGGCCCGAGGGCCCCACACCATAAGGCGGCGCGGCCTAGGGGGCCCGCGCGGCCCTATGGTGTGGCCCCCTCGGCTGGCCTCCGACGCCCTCCTTCGGACTATTTATCGGCCTCGACCTAAAAACGCACAGGGAGAAGTCGAAGTCGCCAGAAACCCTCCAGAACGCCGCCACATCGCGAAACTCCGTCTCGGGAGCCGAAGTCTCCGTTCTGGCACTCCGCCGGGACGGGGAATTGGAGGAGATCATCGCCGCCATCACCGCCAACGCCTCTCCATCAACCAGCCATGTTTCCCCCAGCCATGTGTGAGTAATTCCCCCGCTGTAGGCCGAAGGGGATGGTAGGGATTGGATGAGATTGGTCATGTAATAGCATAAGATTGTTAGGGCATAGTGCCTAGTGTCCGTAGATGTTACTTTTATGATATTGTTGCAACTTGTTATGCTTAATGCTTGTCACTAGGGCCCGAGTGCCATGATCTCAGATCTGAACATGTTATTGATTCATGAAGATATTCATTGTTTATGATCTTACCTGCAAGTTGTATACACATGTCGCTGTCCGGAACCAATGGCCCCGAAGTGACAGAAATTGGGACAACCGGAGGGGATGGTAGTGACGTGAGGATCGCATGTGTTCACGGAGTGTTAATGCTTTGCTCCGGTACTCTATTAAAAGGAGTACCTTAATATCCAGTAGTTTCCCTTGAGGCCCGGCTGCCACCGGCTGGTAGGACAAAAGATGTTGTGCAAGTTTCTCATTGCGAGCACGTACGACTATAATTGGAACACATGCCTATTGATTGATTAGTACTTGGATACCGTTTTATTATTATCCGCAAATGCCCTGCTATGATTGTTACATGAGTTTCTCTCATCCATGCAACGCCCGTCATCCGTCCCCGTGCCTACAGTATTTTAATCCTGCTTGTTTACTATAATCACTACTCGCTGTTTCCGTTACTCTGCTGCTCGTTATTTCACTATCGCTATTGCTATAAAGCTGTTACTACTCGATAAACTCTTGCGAGCAAGTCTGTTTCCAGGTGCAGCTGAATTGACAACTCCGCTGTTAAGGCTTTCAAGTATTCTTTGTCTCCCCTTGTGTCGAATCAATAAATTGGGTTTTACTTCCCGCGAAGACTGTTGCGATCCCCTATACTTGTGGGTCATCAGTTGCCTGATGGAGGAAGGACGCTTAAGGAACAAACTTTCGACACCTCCAAGAACTCAAAGGAAGTGCAGATTCACCCAACGGATTCTAAGAAGACGACGACTATCACAACAAACATGGATAGCGCATAGGAAAGCGCGCTCGTCGAGTTCCTCCGTGAGCGCTGGGAAATCTTTGCATGGTGTCCAGCTGACATGCCAGGAGTACCCAGGGAACTTGCCGAGCACCGTCTTAATCTGGATCCACGAGCCAGGTCGATTCGACAACCTTTGCGGCGTTTCTCTGAACCAAACCGCAAAGCTATGCTGTCTGAGATTAATCGACTCAGAGAGGCATGATTCATCAAAGATTTGCACACTGAAGCTACATGGGTCGCTAACCTAGTGCTGGTCCTGAAGAAAAACACTGAGGTCCTTCGCATGTGCGTCGACTACACGTGTCTCAATAAACATTGTCCAAAGGATCACTTCCCCCTCCCGAGGATCGATCAAATTATCGACTCCACGAAGGGTTGCGAACGTATTTCCTTCCTGGACGCGTATTTTGGCTACAATCAGATCCGCCTAAAAGAAGAAGATGAAGTCAAAACAGCTTTCATAACCCCCTATGGCGTGTTTTGTTACAGGACAATGCCTTTCGGGTTGAAAAACGCGGGAGCCACTTATCAGAGGATGATGCAGAAGTGTCTCGCCACACAGATTGGCAAGAATGTTCAAGTATACATTGATGACGTCGTCATAACAACAAAGCACGGATCATCCCTGATCGATGATCTTAAGGAAACCTTTGACAACCTCGACAAATTCTGCCTCAAGTTGAACCCGATAAAATGTTCCTTCGGTGTTCCTGCAGGAGAACTCCTCGGATTTTTGGTGTCAGCAAGGGGGATTGAGGCTAATCCGGAAAAAATTCAAGCCATCATAACGATGAGGAAGCCAACAAAGTTCAAGGAAATACAACAGTTAACTGGGCGAGTCGCGGCTTTAAGCAGATTCGTCGCCAGGCTAGGTGAAAAAGCGTTGCCGTTTTACGCGTTGATCAAGCAAGGGGAAAAGTTCGAGTGGAACGAAGAAGCAGATAGAGCTTTTGAGGATCTCAAGCGCACAATCTCGACACCCCCTATACTGGTGGCTCCAAAGGACAAAAAACCCCTCTTGTTATATATCGTAGCCACACCTCAGGTGGTCAGCACGGTCCTTGTGTCCGAAAGAGACGAAGAAGGAAAAATCCATGGAGTTCAGCGGCCGGTATACTTCATCAGTGAAGTTTTATCGCCATCAAAGCAACGCTACCCACAGTACCAGAAGTTAGCATATGGCATGTTCACAACAACAAGAAAGTTGCGACACTATTTTTCGGCACATCCGTTAGTAGTGGTCAACGAAGCACCTCTTTCCAACATCCTGAACAATCCAGAAGCTACAGGACGTGTCTCCCTCTGGGGAATAGAGCTTTCTCCTCGGGACATTACTTACGAAAAAAGAAAAGCAATAAAATCGCAGATCCTACCAGACTTCGTGGCAGAGTGGATGGAGCTGCAAAACACGGGACCTCCGGATTTATCGAGTACTTGGACCATGAACTTCGATGGGTCCAAAAGATTGGAGGGAGCTGGAGCAGGCGTTATACTCGTATCACCTCAAGGCGAAAAAATGAAGTACATACTGCGGATGACGTTCCTCAATGCGTCCAATAATGAAGCGGAATATGAAGCACTTATACATGGGATGAAGATGGCAAAAGCGTGCGGTGCTACTCGCCTTAAAATCTTCGGCGACTCCCAGTTGGTAGCTCAACAGGTGATGAATAAGTGCGACGCAGTTAATGATAGCATGATCGCGTATAAGGAAATCTACAACGAACTCGAGAAACTCTTTGACGGTTGCGAAGTTAACCATATCAGCAGACTCAGCAACGATGAAGCCGATGTTTTGGCAAACATCGGGTCGCAATGCCTGCCGATACCACCGGGCGTATTTTGGGAAGAGATAAGTGAAAGGTCCACCAAGCCGAAGAAAATACTGAAGCAGCCGAAGAAACATGAGAAATCCAAGAAAGGCTCGGGGGCTCCAGCAAACACCGAGGCCAACGTATCGGAAGATGAGGAGGAACCACATGAAGTCATGATGATACAAGTTCCTTGGATCCAGATTTACGTGGCATATATTATGAGAAAATAAATACCCAAAGATCCAGTTGAGGCAAGACGGGTCATCCGACGATCTAAAGCTTTTACGGTGGTCAAGGGAGAGTTGTACAAACGAAGTATATCAGGCGTATTGCAAAGATGCGTCACACCCGAAGAAGGAAGAATCATACTTAAGGATGTGCACGAAGGAATATGCGGCCTCCATGCGAGCAGCCGAGCAATAGCAGCCAAAGTCTTCAGGGCAGGATTTTATTGGTTAACAGCAATAGAAGATGCAAAAAAACATAGTGCGCACGTGCGATGCGTGTCAAATGTTTGCGGCAAAACCTCATTCTCCGGCAGCAGAGTTGATGTCAATACCATTGGCTTGGCCCTTTGCACAATGGGGTCTCGACATGGTAGGGAAGCTACACAAAACTTGACCAGCAGGATATGTATATTTGCTTGTGGCTGTCGACAAGTTCACCAAGTGGATTGAAGTAGTACCAGTAACTTCGGCAGATGCAACATCGGTGGTGAGATTCATCAAGGGCATAGTTTTTTGTTTCGGTGTCCCTAACGGTATAGTTACAGACAACGGTAGCAATTTTACATCCAAAGAATTCAAGGCATACTGTGCAGAAGTGGGCATCAAATTGCACTTTGCATCGGTGGCGCACCCGCAAACCAATGGCCAAGTCGAAAAAGGAAATGGCATCATCTGTAATGGAATCAAGAAACAACTGTTAATACCATTGGAGAAAGCTCGACACACGTGGCCAGATGAGTTGCCTAGCGTACTATGGAGCATATGGACAACACCCAACACAACGACGCAAGAAACCCCATTCTTCTTGGTCCATAGAGCTGAGGCGGTGCTCCCGATAGAAATAGAACATGATTCTCCGAGAGTGGCGGAGTATGATGAAGAAACTTCGAGAAAGGCGCTGGAAGACGATATCGATGCACTCGATGAAGCTAGAGATGAGGTGTTATCAAGAGTCACCATGTACCAACAGAACCTGAAAAATTACCACAGTCGACGTCTGCGACCAAGGTCTTTTCAAGTTGGCGACTTGGTTCTTCGGCTCACCGAGGACAGTCACAAAAAATTCGAATCTCCGTGGATAGGACCATACATCGTTACGGAAGTGATTCCAGGAGGTGCATACAGATTGAAGGACAAGAAGACAGGGAAGGAAGAACCAAACCCCTGGAACGTGGCGCAACTCCGAAGTTTTTACGCATAGAAGCCGAAATATAGTTACATATGTAAGCACACAATGTACTGAAAAGCTCGCGAGTTTTCAGACGCACTCTTTTCCTTTCAGGGCACCAAGTGGGGCTGAAAGGTTTTTAATGAGGGGGGCTCGCGATGCTGCAATATAGTAAAAATATTGGTGACTTATATCTTTTTCTTCGTCAGGCTCGGGGGCTTAGAACCAGCAGATCTAACAATATATACTCGGTCCTTACAATATATAACTCAAAAATTATTCGCCTTGGTTAAAACACCTCGCGAATAATAAACATACATACACCCACCGAAACGCTCGGGGGCTAGAGAAAAAGAAAAAACAAACAAACTTTCTTTGACTATACATGGCTGAAAGATCGAGATATCGCCTAGAGGGGGGGGGGTGAATAGGCAATTAAAAACTCTTACGGATTTGTCTTGTAAGAATGCGGAATTAAACTAACGTTTAGTTTACAAGCACAAACCCTAAATCTGCACGATGGCTATCACAAGGAAAGAGAGCTCGGGTATAGAAATAACCGAGGCACGCGGAGATGAGGATGTATTCCCGTGTTCCCGTCCTTTGCAAGAAGGTACGTCACGTTTGGAGGAGTGGAGGTCCACGAAGGATTCCCCGCGCCACGAAGGCTCACCCTATTCTCCGAACCACACCCACGAAGGATAATGACCCTTTCCTTATGGTTAGCTTTTCCTCCGCTCCGGAGATGGCAAGCTCCACAACCACTTCACAAGCTCCACGAAGGAGAAGCCCGGGCCTCTTCACAATCTTCTTGAAGAGATCACCGGAGCACTAACCGCCAAGCCAACTAGGAGGTCTCCCTCCAAGATTAACAAGCTCACGGTCTCTCACTCGAACTAATCGTGGTGGAGAGCTCAACACTATGCAATGATGCAAAGCAAGAACACTAGAGGTGTTCAAATCCTTCACACCCAAATCCCACCCAAGCAACAAATTCTAGGATGAGATTGGAGAGGAAGAACAATGGGGAAAGTCAACAAAAGACTCCAAGATCTAGATCCCAAGACTTCCCCTCACTTAGAGGAGAAATGGATTGGTGGAGGTTGTAGATCTAGATCTCCTCTCTTAGATCCCTCAAGAATGAGCAAGAATCATGGGGGGAGACAAGAGAGAGAGCAAGTTCTTCAAAGGCAACAATGGAGGAGAGAGAATGGAAGAACTAGCAAAGCCCAAGGTGGAAGAAGGGCTATTTATAGCCCAAGAGCAAATATAACCGTTGGGGGAAAAAGACAGAAAAACTGCACATGAAAAATGGCCCGAAAAATGGCCCAGCCGGTTGCCAGGCCGGCCGACCGGAATTGGAGCTGAGGAGGCCGGTTGCCCGTCCGGTCGGGCCAGCCCACCAGCCGGGCGGGGCAGCAGGCGCGTGGTGCAAAAGAAAACTGATCGCGCGGGGGCGACGCGGGGGCGCAGGCCGCGTGGGCGGCGCGGTGGTGAGCAGCCCAGTGAGGAATCCGGCTGGGCCGGAGGGCGCGCCGGGCAGGCCGGTCGTGGACCGGGCCTGCGGCCGGTCATGGGCCAGAGGCCACTGGACCCGGCCCGGAAGGCACCAGTGCCAACCCCGGCGCAGACCGGGTGGGCCGGTGGCTGGTCCGGTCTGGCCGGCCGGTCGACTGGCCCCCTTTTTTTTTATTCTTTTCCCCTTTTCCTTTTTCTTTAATAATGAATGCTCCCGAACTCCGATTCGAGTGAAACCAATTTTGTTTGGAAGATAACAACAAATGCTATCCAATAGAAAGTGCAAACACAAGAAATCTGTAGGAGGGGATTTTATCATGAATATAAAAGGTAGAACCTTATATCATGAATAACCGGTAAAATCACCCAACCTCGAAAACGCAATAGAAGATGCATGCGGATTCCGTTTTCGATGAACTTGGGCTTGTTGTAAAGATAGCAACAAGCTCAAGAACCTCACATAGAGAAACACCAAGAAGCAATAGGGATATGCAAAGTATGCAAAGGATTGAGCTCCCTAAGACGTTGTGATCAAGTTACCCAACCGAAAGCCCCTCTTAATAGTGCAGCTATCTATCCTATAATACAGTCTCCCATCAACCACCTTGAGACCGGTAAAAGGAAAACCTATCAAGGCCATACCTTTGCCTTGCGCATCCCGCTTGATCTTGATGATAGCTCTTCAAGCTCCACTCAAGCCGGAATGCCTCACTTGATCATCGTTGCTTCGTGAAGACTCACAAATGCTCCCCCATACACCATGATGGGAAAGCTCCATTGATGCACATCTTCACATGTCCAATATCACCAAGTGGACGGCAAGCTTCAAGCATGTGATCCACTTGGGATGCTCATCTTGAACTTGCCCGACTTCATCTTGTATCTTCTTATACTCTATCATACTATCTTGAGGTGTATAAAGAATTCTTCACTTGGAATCAAGCTCTCAAGATCTTGGTCATTCATTGCTTATCACATAGGATAGAGCATGGCTAATATTGAGTTCCACATAAGAACTCCATCTTCATTTCTTCTTCTTGATCATATCACATATATATCTTCAAATCGATGATCTTGATGCCAATACACAAGGTATATCTTTATCTTCATGGCATCCATACTTGAATCCAACACATGTAATACAAGAAGTACCTATGGAATATTCCTTCATATAAACTCAACGAAAACATTAGTCCACAGGGGTTGTCATTAATTACCAAAACCACACATAGGGGCAATATACCCTTACAATCTCCCCCATTTTGGTAATTGATGACAACCACAATAAGAGGGTTTATATAATGAATATTAGAGACAAGTACGCAACTTATCCGAGAATAAGTTGTATACAAGAGGTTGTATTTGATATGGTCAAGTAACACAAAGCTACTATACCATATCAAAATCAACTCTACTCACACAACTACAACTAATGCAAGGGATGTGAGTAGAACCAATATATATAGAGCAAACTCCCCCACAATGTATGCACGTGTGATGAACATGAATTCATTGCATGCATTGTCAAGATTAACCTTTGGGACAATTTCCACTATATATATACAACCATGCAAGACATATAAATATGGAATGCATGAGAGGCAAAACACTTAAGCACAAACCAAACTTAAGTAAAAAACCATTCCCTTAAACCCTCTAAACTTCTCCCCCATTGGCATCGAGTGCCAAAATGGGTGAAAAATTTAGAAAGCCAATATAATGTGAGTTCCTCCCCAAGGTGTGCACTTCTCATAATTTGAGTGGAATCAAATGCACATATCCAATGATGAATACTTGAAGGAAGTCAAACTATATTAAGGATCAAAGATTGCACAATGATAACATGGTGACAGAAGCTTTAACAAATAAAGCAAGCAATCAAAGATCCAATTGGACAAACAAAGATATCATGATAAGAGAGATATAGTGCTCTAAATGAAATAAGGAAGCTCCCCAAGGTTCGTACATAATTTATATTGTTTGCATTTGAATACAATATGCATAAACATGGAATCCTCACTCCCTATATATTCTTTAGAACACAACCAAGATAAAGAGAATATGCTTATCAAGAACAACTTGAGTCCAACAATTACGAGATATGAGTGTGATACGTCTCCAACGTATCTATAATTTCTTATGTTCCATGCTAGTTATATGACAATACTCACATGTTTTACTCACACTTTATATCATTTTGACGCATTTTCCGGCACTAACCTATTAACAAGTTGCCGAAGCGCCAGTTCCTGTTTTCTGCTGTTTTTGGTTTCAGAAATCTTACACAGGAAATATTCTCGGAATTGGACGAAACAAAAGGCCACGTTCTTATTTTTCCAGGGGCTTCACGGAGTCCGAAGGAGAGATGAAGGGGGGCCACGAGGTGCCCACACCCTTGGGGGGCGCGGGCCCAGCCCTGGCCACGCCGCCAGGTGGGGACCCCACCTCGGGACTCCACCGACATCGCCCCTTCGCCTATATATTCTCCCCATCGCGAAAACCCTAAAACAATAAGTCATATTCCACGAAGAGTTCCGTAGCCACCGCCATCACGAAGACAAGTTTCGGGGGACAGAAGTCTCTGTTCCGGCACGCCGCTGGGATGGGGAATTGCCCCCGGAGTCATCTCCATCGACACCACCGCCATCTTCATCGCCGTTGCTATCTCCCATGATGAGGAGGCAGTAGTTCTCCCCGAGGCTGAGGGCTCTACCGGTAGCTATGTGGTTCATCTCTCTCTCCCATGGTGTGATCTTTATGTGATCATGAGCTTTGTATCACTATTAATCTATGTGCTACTCTAGTGATGTTATTAAAGTAGTCCATTCCTCCTCCATGGTGTAAAGTTGACAGTGTGTGCATCATGTAGTACTTGGCGTAGGTTATGATTGTAATCTCTTGTAGATTATGAAGTTAACTATTACTATGATAGTATTGATGTGATCTACCCCCCTTTCATAGATATTGTTGACAGTGTGTATGCTATGTTAGTACTCGGTCTAAATTGCAACGGTCTATTATGCACTATAGAGGTTACTTTAATATGAACTCCGGATTCACTCTCCACGGTGTGACGGTGACAGTGTGTGCATCCTGTGTGATTCCTTTATGAAGTTGTGGAGCTTGTTTACTCCGGCTTGAGGGTGCTCTTGTAGCCCTACACAATGAATGGTGTTTGTTATCCAACAAGAGAGTGTTTGAGATTAGCATTTATTTATCCAATTATGTGATCATTGTTGAGAGTGTCCACTAGTGAAAGTATGATCCCTAGGCCTTGTTTCTAAGCATTGAAACACTGTTTCCAACAAGTTCTGCTACATGTTCGCTTGCTGCCATTTTTATTTCAGATTGCAATTGTTACTTATAATCATCCATATTACTTGTATTTCACTATCTCTTCACCGAACTAGTGCACCTATACATCTGACAAGTGTATTAGGTGTGTTGGGGACACAAGAGACTTCTTGTATCTTAATTGCAGGGTTGCTTGAGAGGGATATCTCTGACCTCTACCTCCCTGAGTTCGATAAACCTTGGGTGATCCACTTAAGGGAAACTTGCTGCTGTTCTACAAACCTCTGCTCTTGGAGGCCCAACACTGTCTACAGGAATAGAAGCGTGCCAAGACATCAGAGTGCATGAAGAAAAACTAATAAACCAAGCACTCATAAATCTTATTTACCAACACCACTAAAAACAAGAGGGTAAAAGATGGTTGGAAAAGAACAAGGATATCAAGGTGATGGATTAACACTCTCATGTATATAAGTTTCTAAAGTGGACAATGTGATCCATAAAGAAACATTCACACACAAGAGGTTAATAAAACAAATAAGACAAGATATCCAAGATGAAGTCATAAAATATACCAAAGGATGTTTGCTTAAGAAGCATATATAGCCTATGGCTCCAATTTTCACTTATGGTATATGAATGAGCTTCAACCAAAAATCTCAAAAACATCACAACTAACAATAAGGGAAGTAAAGCTAGTTGGAATGTTTTGAGAAAGGCAACAAGTATCACAAATACAGATTTATTTCACAATTTCATCAATATTGCACATAAGAGCTCTTTGAGGAATTGATATGCAATAAATTACTAGAGGGCATATTTGTGATAGGTGAATCATAAATATGATATATATATATATATATATATATATATATATATATATTCCTATCATATGCATCTTCTCAAATTACTCAAATGTTCAATAAGAAGTTTTCTTTAAAAAGAATTTTTCAAGAACCGCAATATTTTCAAAATAAATAATTTTATGCTAAGATGCAACCTACAAGAGGATGGATGCTATAAGAGAATGCATGAATAAGATACTTGCTACCGAGATAGCAATGGCATGATGTAGTAGATAAGAGTTCATTGATCATCCTAGCTTGACTCCAATTATCATATGGTGATAACACCTTCCTTATAGATGAGACAAGCCTCCATTGCATCTCCAATGTACCTAAAACAACATTCAAGTACATCTTGCCCCCCAAACTCATTGGGTCCAACATGGTTAGACTAACCACAATACATAGGACACACTCCATATAAATATGTGCATATTTATAGGTGAAATTTGAATTTCATGCACATCTTAGCCTTTTAGGATTCGATGGAGTATACCCTATATAATGAATCAAAGAAAGCAATCATGCTACAAGTATAAACAAATTACATATAAGCATGCACAAAACTTTTAAAGATCCAAGAAAGACATACTTTGGAAAAAACACCAAATGAATTGAATAAGGCATAAGGGTGTGACCAAACAAATTTGTTGTCCAAATTATATCAAAGACGCAAATCACAAAATATTTGTTCAACAAAGTTCAACAAATGAGCTAAGAAGAAACCATTGAGCATAAAGGATGAAATAAAGCAAACATGCTCAAAGATTTATCTCATTCAAGCAAATAAAATATGTAAGAAGGAATGAGATAGCAAACTCCCAAAAGAGCAAGGTTCGAACAAATAAACCAAACCCTCTACTCTTTTCACAATGGCACAATGTACCGTAAGGAAAAAGGTTTGTCTTCCAAAACAAACACTTGATATGAATCAAGAGAATTCATCGAAAGATTTTTCAAAGGGACAAGGAAGACACATGGGAGTGATACGTCTCAAACGTATCTATAATTTCTTATGTTCCATGCTAGTTTTATGACATTACCTACATGTTTTGTTCACACTTTATATTGTTTTGATGCGTTTTCCGGAACTAACCTATTGACGAGATGCCGAAGTGCCAGTTCCTGTTTTCTGCTGTTTTTGGTTTCAGAAATCCTAATAAGGAAATATTCTCGGAATTGGACGAAATCAACGCCCAGCATCTTATAATTCCACGAAGCTTCCAGAACACCGGAGAGGGACCAGAGGGGAGGCCCTGGGCCCCCACACAATATGGCGGCGCGGCTAGAGAGGGGGGCGCACCACCCTGGTGTGTGGCCCATCTGTAACCCTTCCGACTCCGCCTCTTCGCCTATTTAAAGGTCCCTTACCTAAATCTTCGATACGGAAAAGCCACGGTACGAGAAACCTTCCAGAGCCGCCGTCATCGCAAAGCCAAGATCTGGGGGATAGGAGTCTCTGTTCCGGCACGCCGCCGGGACGGGGAAGTGCCCCCGGAAGGCATCTCCATCAACACCACCGCCATCTTCATCAACGCTGCTGTCTCCCATGAGGAGGGAGTAGTTCTCCATCGAGGCTAAGGGCTGTACCGGTAGCTATGTGGTTAATATCTCTTCTATGTACTTCAATACAATGATCTCATGAGCTGCCTTACATGATTGAGATTCATGTGAGCTTTGTATCACTATTAGTCTATGTGCTACTCTTGTGATGTTATTAAAGTAGTCTATTCCTCCTTCACGGTGTAATGGTGACAAGTGTGTGCATCGTGTAGTTCTTGGCGTAGGTTATGATCATAATCTCTTGTAGGTTATGGAGTTAATTATTACTATGATATTATTGATGTGATTTATCCCCCCTTCATAGTGTAAAGGTGACAGTGTGTATGCTATGTTAGTACTCGGTTTATATTGCAAAGATCTATTATGCTCTAAAGGTTACTTAAATATGAATGCCGAATGTTGTGGAGCTTGTTAACTCCGGCATTGAGGTGCTCTTGTAGCCCTACACAACGAATGGTGTTCATTATCAAACAAGAGTATATGTAGCACAAAGGAAGAGAACTTATTTATTATGTGATCAATGTTGAGAGTGTCCACTAGTGAAAGTATGATCCCTAGGCCTTGTTTCCAAACATCGAATCTCCGTTTATTTACTGTTCTGTTGCATGTTTACTCTCTGCCATATTTTATTCAGATTGCTATTACCACTCATATACATCCATACTACTTGTATTTCACTATATCTTCGCCGAACTAGTGCACCTATACATCTGACAAGTGTATTAGGTGTGTTGGGGACACAAGAGACTTCTTGTATCGTGATTGCGGGGTTGCTTGAGAGGGATATCTTTGACCTCTTCCTCCCTGAGTTCGATAAACCTTGGGTGATCCACTTAAGAGAAACTTGCTGCTGTTCTACAAACCTCTGCTCTTGGAGGCCCAACACTGTCTACAAGAATATAAGCACACGTAGACATCAAGGACTTTTCTGGCGCCGTTGCCGGGGAGGAAAGGTAAAAGGCACTCATACTCCGGTCCCAGGTAACTAAGTACTTTTCTGGCGCCATTGTGTGAGTTTTCGAAGATATTTCCTTTAGATCCTGCAATTGCATCTTTTTGTTTCTTGTTAAACACTAGTAAGGCATAATGGAAAACATCTGTGAGCTTTTTAAACTATTTCCTGAGTCAAGACATGAATGGTTTAATGCGAAAATTAAAAAACCTATGGAACCTTATTTGCATGCTAGTAGTAATATTAGTATGAACGCTTTGAACACCATTGTTGATAATGATATAGAAAATTCTAAGCTTGGGGAGGTCGGTTTTGATGAAAATGATCTCTTTAGCCCTCCGGGTATTGAGGAGAAAGTTTATGTTGATTATGATATGCCTCCTATTTATGATGATTATAATGATAGTGGTCTTTTGGTGCCGCCTACTATGGAGAGTAAATTTTATTATGATTATACTATGCCTCCTACACTTGATGAGAATAATAATGATAGCTACTTTGTTGAATTTGCTCCCACTACAACTAATAAAATTGATTATGCTTATGTGGAGAGTAATGATAGTTTTATGCATGTGAATAAGAATGCTTTATGTGATACTTATATTGTTGAGTTTGTTCATGATGCCACTGAAAGTTATTATGAGAGAGGGAAACATGGTTATATGCATCTTAATAATATTAAGTTTCCCCTCTTTATGTTGAGAATCTTGAAGTTACACTTGTTTTGTCTTCCTATGCTATTCACTTTGTTCTTCATTGACTTGTTTATTTACCAGATTCCTTTTCATAGGAAGTGGGTTAGGCTTAAATTTGTTTCATACTTGCTTTTTGATGCTCTCTTTTTGCTTCAACACTCATCCTTATGTGAGCGTCATTAAAATTGCTGAGCCCATCTTAATGGCTATAAAGAAAGAACTTCTTGGGAGATAACCCATGTCTTTATTTTGCTACTGTTTTGTTGTGTCTTGGAAGTTGTTACTACTGTAGCAACCTCTTCTTATCTTTATTTTATTGCATTGTTGTGCCAAGTAAAGTCTTTGATAGTAATGTTGATACTAGATTTGGATTACTGCGCAGAAACAGATTTCTGTCTATCACGAATTTGGGCAGGGTTCTCTGTAGGTAACTCAGAAAAATCTGCCAATTTACGTGCGTGATCCTCAGATATGTACGCAAATTTCATTCAATTTTAGCATTTTCATCCGAGCAAGTCCGAGTGCCTCTAAAAAATTCGTCTTTACGGACTCGTTCTGTTTTGACAGATTCTGCCTTTTATTTCGCATTGCCTCTTTTGCTGTGTTGGATGGATTTCTTTGTTCCATTGACTTCCAATAGCTTTGGGAAATGTCCAGAAGTGTTAAGAATGATTGTGTCACCTCTGAACATGTGAAATTTTTGATTATGCACTAACCCTCTAATGAGTTTGTTTCGAGTTTGGTGTGGAGGAAGTTTTCAAGGGTCAAGAGAGGAGGATGATATACTATGATCAAGAAGAGTGAAAAGTCTAAGCTTGGGGATGCCCCGGTGGTTCATCCCTGCATATTTCAAGAAGACCCAAGCGTCTAAGCTTGGGGATGCCCAAGGCATCCCCTTCTTCATCGACAACTTATCAGGTTTCTTCTCTTGAAACTATATTTTTATTCGGTCACATCTTATGTGCTTTACTTGGAGCGTCTGTTTGCTTTTGTTTATGTTTGAATAAATTCATGCTTGTGTGGGAGAGAGACACGCTCCGCTGTTGCGTATGAACACATGTGCTCTTAGCTTTACTCTTAATGTTCATGGCGAAGGTTGAAACCGCTTCGTTCATTGCTATATGGTTGGAAACAGAAAATGCTGCATGTGGTAATTGGTATAATGTCTTGAATAATTTGATACTTGGCAATTGTTGTGCTCATATAGATCATGTTTAAGCTCTTGCATCATGTACTTTGTACCTATTAATGAAGAACTACATAGAGCTTGTTAAAATTTGGTTTGCATGATTGGTCTCTCTAAGTCTAGATATTTTCTCGGTTAAGGTGTTTGAACAACAAGGAGACGATGTAAAGTCTTATAATGCTTACAATATGTTCATATGTGAGTCTTGCTGCACCGTTTTATACTTGAGTTTGCTTCAAACAACCTTGCTAGCCTAGCCTTGTATTGAGAGGAATTCTTCTCGTGCATCCAAATCCTTGAGCCAAAAACTATGCCATTTGTGTCCACCATACCTACCTACTACATGGTATTTCTCTGCCATTCCAAGCAAATACTTCATGTGCTACCTTTAAACAATTCAAAAGCTATTATCTCTTATTTGTGTCAATGTTTTATAGCTCATGAGGAAGTATGTGGTGTTTATCTTTCGATCTTGTCATTTACTTTTGACAGACTTTCACAATGGACTAGTGGCTCATCCGCTTATCCAATAATTTTACAAAAAGAGCTGGCAATGTGGTTCCCAGCCCCAATTAATTAACTTTCATTAATAATTCTCTTCACATGTTTTGCTCTGATTCATCAGTAAGCAACTTAATTTTGCAAATAGACACTCCTTCATGGTATGTGATTGTTGGAAGGCACCCGAGGATTCGGTTAGCCATGGCTTGTGTAAGCAAAGGTTGGGAGGAGTGTCATCCATAAATAAAATAAAAAAAAATAAACTAAAGTACATGTGTAAACAAAAGAGAAGAGGGATGATCTACCTTGCTGGTAGAGATAACGTCCTTCATGGGAGCCGCTCTTGAAAGTCTGGTTGATAAGGTAGTTAGAGTACCCATTACCATTCGTTGACAACAACAAACACCTCTCAAAACTTTACTTTTATGCTCTCTATATGATTTCAAAACTTAAAAAGCTCTAGCACATGATTTAATCCCTGCTTCCCTCTGCGAAGGGCCATTCTTTTACTTTATTGTTGAGTCAGTTTACCCACTTCTTTCTATCTTAGAAGCAAACACTTGTGTCAACTGTGTGCATTGATTCTTACATGTTTACCTATTGCACTTGTTATATTGCTTTATGTTGACAATTATCCATGAGATATACATGTTACAAGTTGAAAGCAATTGCTGAAACTTATATCTTCCTTTGTGTTGCTTCAAAGCTTTCTACTAAGAATTTATTGCTTTATGAGTTAACTGTTATGCAAGGCTTATTGATGCTTGTCTTGAAAGTACTATTCATGAAAAGTCTTTGCTATATGATTCAGTTGTTTACTCATTGTCTTCATCATTGCTTTGAATCGATGCATTCATCTCATATGCTTTACAATAATGTTGATCAAGATTATGTTGGTAGCATGTCACTTAAGAAATTATCATTGTTATCGTTTACCTACTCGAGGGCGAGTAGGAACTAAGCTTAGGGATGCTTGATACGTCTCAAACGTATCTATAATTTCTTATGTTCCATGCTAGTTTTATGACAATACCTACATGTTTTGTTCACACTTTATATCGTTTTGATGCGTTTTCCGGAACTAACCTATTGACGAGATGTCGAAGTGCCGGTTCTCGTTTTCTCGCTGTTTTGGTTTCGAAATCCTAGTAAGGAAATATTCTCGGAATTGGACGAAATCAACGCCCAACATCTTATAATTCCACGAAGCTTCCGGAACACCGGAGAGGGACCAGAGGGGAGGCCACTGGGCCCCACACATATGGGCGGCGCGGCCGAGAGGGGGCGCGCCACCCTGGTGTGTGGCCCCTCCGTAACCCTTCCGACTCCGCCTCTTCGCCTATTTAAAGGTCCCTGACCTAAATCTTCGATACGGAAAAGCCATGGTACGAGTAACCTTCCAGAGCCGCCGTCATCGCGAAGCCAAGATCTGGGGGACATGAGTCTCTGTTCCGGCACGCCGCCGGGACGGGGAAGTGCCCCCGGAAGGCATCTCCATCGACACCACCGCCATCTTCATCAACGCTGATGTCTCCCATGAGGAGGGAGTAGTTCTCCATCGAGGCTAAGGGCTGTACCGGTAGCTATGTGGTTAATCTCTCTCCTATGTACTTCAATACAATGATCTCATGAGCTGCCTTACATGATTGAGATTCATATGAGCTTTGTATCACTATTAGTCTATGTGCTACTCTTGTGATGTTATTAAAGTAGTCTATTCCTCCTTCACGGTGTAATGGTGACAGTGTGTGCATCGTGTAGTTCTTGGCGTAGGTTATGATCATAATCTCTTGTAGGTTATGGAGTTAATTATTACTATGATATTATTGATGTGATTTATTCCCCCTTCATAGTGTAAAGGTGATAGTGTGTATGCTATGTTAGTACTCGGTTTATATTGCAAAGATCTATTATGCTCTAAAGGTTACTTAAATTTGAATGCCGAATGTTGTGGAGCTTGTTAACTCCGGCATTGAGGTGCTCTTGTAGCCCTACACAACGAATGGTGTTCATTATCAAACAAGAGTATATGTAGCACAAAGGAAGAGAACTTATTTATTATGTGATCAATGTTGAGAGTGTCCACTAGTGAAAGTATGATCCCTAGGCCTTGTTTCCAAACATCGAATCTCCGTTTATTTACTGTTCTATTGCATGTTTACTCGCTGCCATATTTTATTCAGATTGCTATTACCACTCATATACATCCATACTACTTGTATTTCACTATCTCTTCGCCGAACTAGTGCACCTATACATCCGACAAGTGTATTAGGTGTGTTGGGGACACAAGAGACTTCTTGTATCGTGATTGCGGGGTTGCTTGAGAGGGATATCTTTGACCTCTTCCTCCCTGAGTTCGATAAACCTTGGGTGATCCACTTAAGGGAAACTTGCTGCTGTTCTACAAACCTCTGCTCTTGGAGGCCCAACACTGTCTACAAGAATAGAAGCACACGTAGACATCAGGGAGCAACAAAGATTTCTTGGAAATAAAATAAGGCAATAAGAAGTAATCCAAGGTGAAGGTGATCCATAGATTCAACCACATACAAGATTATCAATTGTCAAAGACAATGAGAATATTGGAATTAACTTCCGGTGGTATATCGACAAGAATAGTAAGGATCAACTTCACAATAAAAGGCATAGGATAAGTATATAGAATTAAGCACTATGCATGGATGAAGATTCTTGATAGTTTCAATTAGTCAAACAATCACGCACGGCAATGATTAGAATAACTTGAAGCAAACGGTATCTCAAATAAGATATAGAGATATGTATTTG
This sequence comes from Lolium rigidum, assembly GCF_022539505.1. Taxonomy (NCBI): domain Eukaryota; kingdom Viridiplantae; phylum Streptophyta; class Magnoliopsida; order Poales; family Poaceae; genus Lolium; species Lolium rigidum. The sequence continues at coordinate 170,993,012 of NC_061508.1, forward strand.
AGGAAAACCGTACCAAGAATTTCTTACTCAAACAAGAACCATAAGATGAGCAATAAAAGCTTTTTAATACAAGTGGAGCTTGTTTGAGCAAACATGCCACCTAGGATCAAGATTATTACGTGTATCAACACTAAGTGGCATAACCTCATATGTTCACATTTTCTAGGCTTGTGATATGTACAAAACATATTACTCCCCCATAATGTGATAAAACATTTCTTCTAAACAAGAGGCAACTAAAATTCGACTAGAGATGATTAATGGACATTAGAATTTGAATTTCTCATGAGTATGACACACCACATAGTGACTAGATAATATTGCAATATCAATACTAAGTGGTGGTACCCATGTACACACATTTTAAAGAAAGAGAGATGCACAATGCATATCACTCCCCCAAAATGGGATGTTCCATTAATCACTCAAAGAGAGCCAAATAAGATATCATCAAGATGCATTAGGCTCAAAACAATACACAAGTATAAGATGAGTCAAACAAACATACTTGAATACACAAGATAGGTAAGTAAGACTCAACACATACAAACACATATTTGATACAAAACCAAACATGCAAAGGGGCAAGTAACTTACAATAAATATGAAGAGTTGGAGTATAAGTTACCGCGAGGAGGAACAATGGATATAAGATATAGATGATGATCCATACGACTTGGCTTGGTCAAAATATAATATATGAAGATCCCTTAATTCTTCATGAAGTAGCCAAGTCTCCAATGACCTCCACTTGCACCTATTGATCAAGTTTGAGCTTGTTGGTCCCCAACCAAGTTGGGTCCTAAGAGGTTAGTCACAATAGGCTTGGCGAACCAAATGGTTCTTTTCTTGAAACCACTTTGAGTTCCAAGAAACTTGGCAAACACATTGTCATCCTTATCCTTACTAAGAGAATAATCATCATCAACAATGAAAGGGTTGGATAAGGTACCACTTAAACATGAAGAAGCAAAGTGCCCCTTTTCACGGCATAAGTAGCAAGTGTTCCCCTTTCTCTTCTTTATTGATTTCTTATCTTGGGGAACAATATCTTGATTCTTCTTGGGAAGTGGCCTATCTTCAACTTGAGTTCGAGCATGATATTGACCTTGACCTTGTGGCCGTTTCCCTTGTTGTTTCTCACTCAAATTCTTCTTCTTCAATGGGCATGATCTAACATGATGCCCTTCAACCTTGCACTTGAAGCAAACCAACTTGGCCGGATCCTTGACTTTGTCTTGGCCCTTCTTCTTGTTGCTCTTGCTCTTGGACTTGTTCTTGTTATTGGAGTTGAATCCAAGTCCACTCTTGTCATTGGGGGATTGTTGCACACTTAGCATCTTGTCAAGTGCGGATTTCCCTTCATGACGCTTTTCCAAGTCTTTCTTCAAAGAAAGGACTTGGGCCTCGAGCTCTTTGATTTCCTCTACATGGTTAGTAAAAATACAAGTACTAGAGGAAGTAGAAGCTTCATTGTTAGAGCAACAAGGCAAAGCAAGTAATCCAACACAAGGTGTGTCACTAGTTTGACTAGATGGATTATAAGGACTAGCACATGGCAATATAACATTTTGAGTAGAGGTTGTGCTAACATCCATATGAGGCTCACAAGATGTTACCTTAGTGATACTTGCCTCATGAGCTAACTTTAGCCCATCATAGGAAATTAGAAGATCATTATGAGAGCCCGAGAGCTTTTTATGACTTTCTTCCAATTCCCTATAATTGCTAGTTAGCAACTCAAGTTGAGCCCTTAGCTCAACATTCTCCTTTAAGATAGATGCTTGACAAGAAGTAGAGTTAGTAGCACAAGCATCAACAATAGTTTTCTCATTTTCATGCATATATGATTCAATTTTTTGTGTAAGCATAAAATTAGTATGATTCTCATATTTTAGCTCATGCTTGAGGAGATTGAATCTCATTTTCCCATTTTCAACATGGGACTCCAACTCCACTATGGTTTCCTTGTATTTATTCAAGGTTTCCATAGAGTGTTCGAGATTAGCACGAGCTTCTTTATTACCATGAAGAGAAGCATATACCATTCCCATATCATGCACCAAGGTATTATATTCTTCATCATTATCATCATCATCACTCTCATCGTTAGAGGATGTGTTAGGAGTCAAAGTAGGAGATACCTTTGATCCTTTTGCCATAAGGCACATGTGCATACCGGAGAATGAAGATGAAGATATTCTTGAATCCTCATTTGAAATCGTCTCTTGATCCATAGAGTGTTCGGTTTCCTCTACATTGTTAGTCAACAACCAACTAGAGGGAATAGAAGCATTTTGATTATGGGAACAAGACAAGGTAAGTATATCATCATGAGATCTATGTAAGCAATTTACACATGATATGCAATGACTATCAACACAAGCATGTAGATTATTTTCAATGCTAGATGTGTTTAAGTCCAAAGAGGAAGCATTGCAATGGGATAGAGATGAAGAATCATCACTATTGAGCACAATATCAACATTGCAATTTTCCTCACCACTCACCATATCATTACCTCGTGTCTTGCTACACGTTGATGAAGTGGAAGAAGATGAGAACTCATCACGGCCGGAGGTGGAAGCAACTTGAAGCTCTTCATGATGTCAAGGGGAAGAGAGCTCCTCGGAGTCACCACCGACCAATTGAGAAGTGGATCCACCAAACATTTCCTTAAGCTTGATCCACATCTCATGAGATGATTTTCGCTTTATATATATCAAGAACCTATGAAAATCTGGTCTCAAGGAGAATACAAGCTCATTAGATACTTGAGCTTCAAGATGTAAGTTTTTCTCATCCTCTAAAGATAGATTTTGAGGATCCAACGGAGGAGAAAAACCTACACCTAGAAATTGCTCTATATTTGGACACAAGGTCCGAAGGTTATAAAGCAAGCAATTTCTCCATAAAAGATAATTTGTGCCATCAAAGATAATTGTGTCATTGTGCATTATATTATTAGCCGACATCTTTACTCTCAAGGCGGTGAAGCCTTAAACAAGGAGAGACCTTGCTCTGATACCAATTGAAAGATCGAGATGTCGCCTAGGGGGGGGGGTGAATAGGCAATTAAAAACTCTTATGGATTTGTCTTGTAAGAATGCGGAATTAAACTAACGTTTAGTTTACAAGCACAAACCCTAAATATGCTAAGCTCAACTAGGTGTAACAATAACAACTAGAGCTAAGCAAAATAGGCACAATATATATGTAGCACAAGTGATAGCAAGATATATGTACTTCAAGCACGATGGATATCACAAGGAAAGAGAGCTCGGGTATAGAAATAACCGAGGCACGCATAGACGAGGATGTTTTCCCGTGTTCCCTTCCTTTGCAAGAAGGTACGTCACGTTTGGAGGAGTGGAGGTCCACAAAGGATTCCCCGCGCCACGAAGGCTCACCCTATTCTCCGAACCACACCCACAAAGGATAATGGCCCTTTCCTTATGGTTAGCTTTTCCTCCGCTCCGGAGATGGCAAGCTCCACAAACACTTCACAAGCTCCACGAAGGAGAAGCCTGGGCCTCTTCACAATCTTCTTGAAGAGATCACCGGAGCACCAACCGACAAGCCAACTAGGAGGTCTCCCTCCAAGAGTAACAAGCTCACGGTCTCTCACTCGAACTAATCGTGGTGGAGAGCTCAACACTATGCAATGATGCAAAGCAAGAACACTAGAGGTGTTCAAATCCTTCACACCCAAATCCCACCCAAGCAACAAATGCTAGGATGAGATTGGAGAGGAAGAACAATGGGGAAATTCAACAGAAGACTCCAAGATCTAGATCCCAAGAGTTCCCCTCACTTAGAGGAGAAATGGATTGGTGGAGGTTGTAGATCTAGATATCCTCTCTTAGATCCTTCAAGAATGAGCAAGAATCATGGGGGAGACAAGAGAGAGAGCAAGTTCTTCAAAGGCAACAATGGAGGAGAGAGAATGGAAGAGCTAGCAAAGCCCAAGGTGGAAGAAGGGCTATTTATAGCCCAAGAGCAAATATAACCCTTGGGGGAAAAAGACAGAAAAATTGCACAGGAAAAATGGCCCGAAAAACGGCCCAGCCGGTTGCCAGGCCGGCCGACCGGAATTGGAGCTGAGGAGGCCGGTTGCCCGTCCGGTCGGGCCGGCCCAACAGCCGGGCGGGGCAGCAGGCGCGCGGTGCAGGAGAAAACTGGTCGCGCGGGGGCGACGCGGGGGCGTAGGCCGCGTGGGCGGCGCGGTGGTGAGCGGCCCAGTGGTGAGCGGCCCAGTGGTGAGCGGCCCAGTGAGGAATCCGGCTGGGCCGGAGGGCGCGCCGGGCAGGCCGGTCGTGGAACGGGCCTGCGGCCGGTCATGGGCCGGAGGCCACTGGACCTGGCCCGGAAGGCACCAGTGCCAATCCCGACGCAGACCGGGTGGGCCGGTGGCTGGTCTGGTCTGGCCGGCCGGTCGACTGGCCCCTTTTTTTCTTTTTCTTTTTATTCTTTTTCCCTTTTCCCTTTTTCTTTAATAACGAATGCTCCCGAACTCCGATTCGAGTGAAACCAATTTTGTTTGGAAGATAACAACAAATGCTATCCAATAGAAAGTGCAAACACAAGAAATCTGTAGGAGGTGATTTTATCATGAATATAAAAGGTAGAACCTTATATCATGAATAACCGGTAAAATCACCCAACCTCGAAAACGCAATAGAAGATGCATGCAGATTCCGTTTTCGATGAACTTGGGCTTGTTTTAAAGCTAGAAACAAGCTCAAGAACCTCACACAGAGAAACACCAAGAAGCAATAGGGATATGCAAAGCATGCAAAGGATTGAGCTCCCTAAGACGATGTGATCAAGTTACCCAACCAAATCCCCTCTTAATAGTGCCGCTATCTATCCTATAATCCGGTCTCCCATCAACCACCTTGAGACCGGTAAAAGGAAAACCTATCAAGGCCATACCTTTTCCTTGCACATCCCGCTTGATCTTGATGATAGCTCTTCAAGCTCCACTCAAGCCGGAATGCCTCACTTGATCATCGTTGCTTCGTGAAGACTCACAAATACTCCCCCATACACCATGATGGGAAAGCTCCATTTACATCTTCACATGTCCAATATCACCAAATGGACGGCAAGCTTCAAGCATGTGATCCACTTGGGATGCTCATCTTGAACTTGCCCGACTTCATCTTGTATCTTCTTATACTCTATCATACTATCTTGAGGTGCATAAAGAATTCTTCACTTGGAATCAAGCTCTCAAGATCTTGGTCATTCATTGCTTATCACATAGGATAGAGCATGGATAATATTGAGTTCCACATAAGAACTCCATCTTCATTTCTTCTTCTTGATCATATCACATATATATCTTAAAATCGATGATCTTGATGCCAATACACAAGGTATATCTTATCTTCATGGCATCCATACTTGAATCCAACACATGTAATACAAGAAGTAAATATGGAATATTCCTTCATATAAACTCAATGAAAACATTAGTCCATAGGGGTTGTCATTAATTACCAAAATCTCACATAGGGGCAATATACCCTTACAATGGCTCTCGCAATATACAAGATCTTTCTTTTGTTTCAGATAAAACTCGACAGCAGGAAAAGAAGACAGGGCTCGTATCAAGTCATCTATATTTATTCTTTCATCTTCCGTGGATGCACCCATGGTATCAGCATAATGGCATTCCTTAAAGAAAGCAACATCCATCCGAAGAAGATCCTCAATCATCTTCTCAGCAACGGGTGTCACCGCGTCATTGATCTTGTCGATGTTCCTTCTTATTTTCCTCAATTTGGCGTGGCAGAGATCAACAACGTTGGACATATCCAACTTTGGATAGCAGATTCGCAACATGATTAAAGAGAATCTAGCACCAGCCATTAACTGGGCCTTCACAAATCCATGGATTCGACGAACACTCTTGAATTTGTCCATCAAGTCAGGAAGAGTTTTAGACTGAAGATTCTGAGGAAACATGGCATTGTTATCCACGGCCAATGTCTTCGTGCAGAATTCAAGATACTCCCGAACCTGAGCCGCGCGGTCTTCAAATCGTACAATTCGTCGGGTCCGGTCTAGGGTAGACCAAAAGCTAGCATTGTTCTGCATAGCAAGTCGAACAAGAACCTCGGATCTCGCATCAACACGCTGATCCTCGGCAGCAGCATCCAACTTCACTCTCAGGAGGAGAGTGCATTGATTCAGAAGCTTCTGAGTCAGTTTCTTTTTTGGAGGAAGCTGCGGATTTGTGAGATCCCGCAACTTCACTCTCAAGACGAGAGGATTCCTGCGATTCATCGGTAACGACGGTTCGCTCATCCACCTCTCCACCTTCAGGAAGGGGAGGAAGAGAAGATAGAACTTGATGGTTCTGTAGGATGAAAAAGTAACACCAAGGAAAAAATAAGTAAATAGGAAAACAGTCGAAAAATAGAAGTACAATGCGAGATAGAAGTTACTTACTTCGGGAAGGGTGTGGCTGCCACTATACGGCTCCACGCGACAAGAAGCTGGAACCTCCCGTTTCTTGCTCAGCGAAGAAAAATGTCGAACAAGCCTCTCCAAGTCCTTCACAGAAAGGTCCTTGGATACGCGATCAACATCTTCCTCGCCAGCATACATCCAGAGGGGGTTTTTGCGAGCCTGTAGAGGCTGCACCCTGATCCTAAGGAAGTAAGCAGTGATCTGAACACCCGACAGTTCTTTGCCGCGGGTGTTCTAAAGCTCATGGATGCGCTTCATCAGAGCATCTGTCGCCGTTTTTTCTTCATCGGTAGATTCGGCGTCCCATGATCGGCGCCGGAGGATTTTTGCGGCACCATCAAAAGGAGCGATATTGTATTCTTGCGAGTTGATGTACTCCTCTTGGACGTATAACCATCTCCTGCGCCATCCTTGGACGGAGTCGGTGAATTTGACGTCGAAGTAGTCAACTTCGAGTCGGACGCAGATGACAACGCCGCCCACATTGTAGGCGACATTGCGAGAGCTGTTGTGCCGGAGATAAAAAAAATGCGTTTCCACAGGCCCCAAGAAGGCACTCGCACAACATGATGAAAATCGAGATATGGAGGATGGAGTTAGGGGTCAGCGGATGTAGCTGAATCCCATAAGCATACATAAGTCCACGAAGGAACTCGTGGATAGGTGTGGAGAGGCCGCGAATGAGATGGTCGATGAAAGTTACCCGATATCCAATGCGAGGCGTCGGGAAACTTTCGTCGCCAGAAAAGATCAGCGCGTCCTCCTTCTTCATCAGCCCCAGCGTCTTGAGGGTCTTCAGATCCTGGTTGGATATCTTAGATCTCTCCCACCCAGAGATCTCCGCATTCTCCATCGGCGGATTGGTTCTTGGAGCGGTGTGCTTGGTGAGTTTCGTGCGCGGTGGCATCAAGGCAATCGTTGGGGAAAAATGGAGATGAGCGGAAGCGTGAGGAGCTTGAGAACGGCAATGGTGATTTTGGAGAGAGAAGGAAAAGGTGAGCGGCGCAGCGAAGGGGATGAATGAGGACGAAGGGGAAGATTTATAGCGAGCCATCGATCCGTCGCACCGTTGGATGAAAGGAAAATAGATTCTATGCCTTACACGTGTTCACAGGGGTACAAATGTCTATTCACTCTGAAGTTACTGGACATGCGTTACAGCGCGCGTGCCGGAAAAAGCGGAGGACGTGTGTCCCCCACTCCCGCGACGTGTCAACGGCGCAGAAGTTTGGACCCACAGACCAGTGACATGACAAGACTCGCACCTTCCCAATACCGAGTTCGTGGCTATCGTCAGCATTGACGTCGCCATAGGAAAATTGCGACTGGTTTTCTTTCAAAATAGCGGCAGGAAGAATGTCGATGATCCAAATAAGATAACTTCGGGAGCCTTTGACCAAATACAAGTATTTGTCCAAATGCTCGGGGGCTACTCTTATCAGAAGTTTTATTCGTACTTCTGATAAGAGGATAGTGTGAAGGACAAAAATATATGGTTGTTCACAGAAGACAAAAGTTGAGCCTACAGCCAACTACAAATACTCGACTGTAGCCTCGGGGGCTACTCCCATCGGGAGCGCTGGTCACACACCCGATAAAATAAAGGTGGAACAGAAGGTCGTCATTTTTCAAAAAATAGAATGAAGAAACAATACAAGTTGAGCCTACAACCAAGTATAAATACTAGACTGTAGCCTCGAGGGCTACTCCCATCGGGAGCGCTGGTCGCGCACCCGATAATTTGAGTGGAGGAAAATATCCGATAAACAACAAGGAGCATGATTATCGTCGTACACATTCGAGTTACATATAACTCTTCATGTACTCCCATCGGGAGCGCCAAGATATTTTCATTATATGTGTTGTGGGTATAATTCCAGACAAGCAGCAGTAGGCCCTGTCGTCGAGTAGGTGTTCCGAAGCTGGGTAAATCGCGTACCACCGTCCCGAGGATTCTCCGCCCTATGGCCCCTACTTCTTCTCCCCCTCGTGAGGATCCCTCCTCCGAGGTACCGTCGATTAGGCAACGACAATATGACTCGACAAAGTTGGCTATTCCAGCAGCCGATTAAGGTACTCGACAATATATTCCTGGAGTGCGTCCGCCGTGGTAAAACCTTTAGATGCCGTAAAACTTTACGAAGGTAAGACCCCAGGTTCTGTCCTGAGTGGCGTGGTATCGCACCTGAATACGCTCTGCTACCTTTTTCCGTATCAACAGATACGAAGAAATATTCCTAGCGGACGCGCTATGGATTTTATAAACATGACTGGAATTCGATTCATGAGTAAGTCCTAAAGCGGCACATGTCGAATTACGCCAGTGTCCCGGGGTCATGTGCAGGGACTTGACTTTGAAGTAGGTTTTTGCGGATTTGCCACTAGAGCAGTTAACTGATACCTGATCCGTCAGATGAAGCAGCCCCATTTACCATTATCCCTGTACAACATATATATGTCTCGAATAGTTTGTTTGTGTTACTCGCAGAATTTGAGGATGAATTATACGGTGGAGATTTTACTCGACTCTACGATTCAAGCAAAATCTCAGGGGCTACTGACATAGGCATCCCGGATGGGCCTGCCAAAGAAGGTACCCGGAGTTTGAGGAAGGCCCATGATCCGAAGGTTATGAAGCCCGGAAGCTACTAAAATATCGATTATGGTAAATAGAGATAGATTAGGAATAAGGAGACTTGTAAATTCACGGGACGAACTCAGAGAGTCTCCCGGCTTTTTGTAAACTTGTGTAATACGAAACCCTCGGCTCCGCCTCCTATATAAGGGGGAGTCGAGGGACAAAGAAAGGATCAATCTCATTGTCAGTTCAACCCTAGTTTTTAGCAGTCGAGCACCTTTTCGGCGGAAACCTTCGAGATCTACTTGCCCTCTACTTCCACGAAACCCAAGTCTACAACTTGTAGGGATTGACGAGTTAATACCTTGTCAGCCTCGTCCCGCAGCAGCTGCTCCAGCGCCTCCCGCCGTTGACGTTGATGGAGCTCCCGCTCCATGCGTAGGAACTCCCATTCTGCACGCTACCGCTCACCCATCTCCTCCTCCCGGCGCCGGCACACCTCTTCCTCCGTGGCGGCGTCGAACACCACTATGGCGTCCGCTAGCGCCACCTCCTCCCACGCTTCATTCTCCGCAGCTTCCAGGTCAACGTCGAACTCCTGCAGTGATGGAGATGGAGGTGGAGGTGGAGACGGTGGCGGAGGCAACTGGCCGCCGCCGGTGCGGTTCAGCATTGCGTAGGTGTTGCGTAGGCGATCAGGCATGTGCTTGCGGCGGAGAAAGGGATGCCGGCGGCTATGGTGGCTACCATTGAACGGAGGAGGCCTTTTCTAGACGTCGGCGTCACGAGAAGAGGCGGGAAGAAAGCGTGGGAAGAAAGCGCGGGAAGAGGCTAGAAACAGCAGCAAGAAAAAGCGGGAACGCGCCGTAGTGTGCATACGGTGGCGACGAGTGGAGGTTGCGCAGCGCCGACAAGACATCTCACCTGCCCCTACGTCGCCATTAAGGAAAAGCTGCGATGGTTCGTTCGTGTGTCACTGACGCTCAGGGCGCGCCACTCCCCGTCTCGCTTCTCGCTGTGTCCGGCGCGCCCGGAGCGTCCCCTATGGAACGGGGACGGGCTCGGGGCGCCAAACACCGTACAGGGCCGCGGCGGACGGAAAGGGCCTTTGGCGCGTGCGGATGGTAACAAAAAATGTCCGGTGCGCCCCAAAAACCTTTGGGGTCGCTTTGGGGGTCTAGCCGCGTCCCCCAAAGCGACCCCCAAAGGTTCTTGGGGAGTGTCGTACATTTTTTTGTTCCTACTCGTGCGTCCCAAATGCCCTTTCTTTCTGTCGCGGCCCAGTACGGTTTCCAGCGTCCCGAGCCCGTCCCCGATCCACATGGGACGCTCCGGGCACGCCGAACACAGCGAGAAGCGAGGCGGGGAGTAGCGAGCCTGACGCGTCATTGACACATTCAAGTTTAACATAACCGTCGCCTACCTCCCGACATAAGTTATTGGTGCGCAGCGAGAGTGAAGTTTCCACAGAAGTGCAGCGATGCGTCGTGTCGCGCCTAGCTATCTGTGCCGGCGTTAATGAGTGCCACCGCTCCCCCGCCTCCCTCCGGCCTATAATAATGGGTGCTCTCGCATCGTCCCTCACACACAAACCCTAGCGTCTCTCTCCCGAACTCTAGCCGCCGCCATCTCAAGGGTCGAGGGCCTTTCCATGGTTGGTAGAGGCAGAGGTCGAGGCCGAGGCCGAGGTCGCGGCCGCAGCCGTGCTAGAGCAGCAAGGGCTACACGGTCGCGGTCGCCTGCGGCATCGTCTTCTTCCAAGGGGGAGTGGGAGTTCGAGTTCATCGTAGTCCTCAATGGCGACCCAGTCGACATCTAGAGGCTGCCGAACAAGTTCTTCGAGTTCGTCGCCGGCAACGAGCCGGTCGCGCTGCAGCTGCGGGAGGCTGGCTGCGGCTTCTGCTGGTGGCCGGTGTACGTGGTCTTCGACGGGCGCGGCAAGATGGACCTCCACACCGGCTGGGAGAAGTTCGCGCACTTCCACGACCTCCAAGCCAGTTGCGTTCTTACATTCTTGTACCAAGGAGACGAGGAGATGAGCATGAAGGTGTTCGATGACACATCCTGCCGCCGGCACTACTACAACGACGACGAAGAGGAGGGCGATTGAACACGTCGAGTGTTCTTTCTTCGCAGCGAAAATGGTCACAGAGTTTTCATTATGTTCTCCCTGCAAAGAACCAACAAGGCTATAATTACCAGTTGGATTTTCCAGTTTGGGTGACTGAGAGTGCATGAGAGTGTTCTTTCTTGGCAGCGAACATGCGAAATCTGGGAGGCCAACTATAGTTAGGTTTTCTCATTTTGTAATGTTTTAACTATATATTAGTTTGTGGAAACCATGTTCCAAAGTATGTATTAGTTTTTGGAAAACCATGTTCCTAATTATGTATTAGTTTGTGTAATGTTCCTCCTCTTTATTTAAATGAAAATGCAAAAAGTATTTTAATGTAAAAACAAGTTTGGGGTGGTGTTTGGGGGCACGGCTGGAGAGCGATGTTCCCCAAACACGACACGAAGAAAACGCGTCCTCCAAACGCTCGATCCGACGCCGTTTGGGGGACGCTGCTGGAGATGTTAGAGCATCCCTAGTGAGGCAGCAAATTTGGGAAATGGGGCAGCAAAATAGCCGCCACTTTACCAGTTTCCCTATTTTGCAGCACCGGCAGCTCCAGCGGCTGCCCCAAAATGGGGCACGACTGCCGCACACCACCTTTCATCTTCTATCTCTAAATAGAAATCCCCACTAGTAGAATTTCCTGCAATTCTATGTAGCCACGTCACCCCCAAAAGGCTAATACCAAGTCTGGTACCATATAGTCCCTCCGCACCTCTATCCCTTAACTGTAACGGAAGGCTTAAAGACATCAATTTCTATTACTGTAATATCCCAGGTTTAGAGATGATCGAGGGGTAGAAATTAGGAAGGGATGTGCATTGCATCGTAAATTCTGGGGAAATTTCGCGCTTTTAAAGAAAAAACTTCATCTTAGGTGTAACAAGTTTCTCTCTCGACACCAGATAGGGTTAGGGTTTCGAGAGAGCGATAAACTTGGACCTATCTAAACTCAATTAGGGTTTTCGAGAAGAGAGGGGAACAATCAACCTCTCAACAAAAGTTGCATGATTAAATTCCAACATGTTGTGTTTGAATTTCAAATTCAAACTTAATTATGAATATTATAATTCTAATATGGATAAACCATTAAATAATTGAATAATCAAGTATATTAACAATACAACACATATTTAAAGCTCATTAGAGAAACCTTGAGCTTTATTGATTATCACACAAGATACATTGTCATTTACAATATCCACATGAATTATAATATTACAACACATTCCAGAAATGGAATAAAATGAAAAGGAAAAATGAAAATTACAAATAATGATGAATAACTAAGCTAGCTAAATATTCAAGAATTCTTGATCAACCCTTGATGAAGAATTTCTTACGATCTTCTTAAAACCTGCATAGGAAACAGCAAAGAGAAGAAACACCATTAGGCCAAGTGGTGAAACCACTTGGCAGGTTAGAAAATCAAGTGAATTAAGAGGATAATCTCAACACTGCCGGGAAAGCCAAGCCAAGGACCAAGTCCCAACCCTGTGAAGCACACAGGCAGCTCACAGGGTGTGCTGCATGTCTCACAGCACACACACAGCCAGGGGTGAAGTACCCAGGAAATGGAGAGCTGTCGACCAGGGGAGCAAGGGGAGACAGTATATAAACTTTTCACAGCCAAACCTTAGAAATCCATCGACATATTCTCCAAGGGTAAGCACAACCAAAGCCTTAGAACAAGAAGAACAGGAAGAACACCAAAGCTCTTCTATTCATCCAAAGATCATCAAACCATCCAGAACAGTTCCAACAGGAACTGTGCTGTTGAGCAAATCACCAGAAGAAGTATCACAAGCCAGCAGGAGGAGCAGGGCAAGCTTCACACATTAACCAGAAGCAAACCCTCTACATCAGCAAATAACTAGGAGCTGGAGTGAGTTATACACAAATAATCCTGAGCAAACACATGTTTTGCTCATCAATAAGCATACACATGCATCACAGAAGCAAAGGAGGGTAGAACTCTGTTTGTATCATCACTTGGTTGCAAAACCATTTGGTGCCAGCAAACAAAAGAATGGCTAGCTGGAAAACAACCAAGGGAACACTGGTTGTGTCAACACAGTGACACAACCAGAGAAATCCAACAAGGATTTAAACCTATTTAGCCACCCAAAGTCACCAAGCACCTAACAATTTAGCTATACCATCAGAAGGGCAGGAAAATAAGTTTTCTGCAAGCATTTGTCAACATCAAAGGCTTCTGGCAATCAAATATGATCAACCAGTAAGCAATTGTCCATACACAGCAAGCCACCTGAGGTGGGAGCTACCAAAATAGCAAGGAATTGATGTTGAGGCCACCTCAACCACAAAATCATCAAGCCAAATAGCATATCATTACCTAGAAGGGTTCAAAAGGGAGCTAGGGTCCCCAATAAATGATTGGCATCCCTCTAGCTCTATTAAATTCACTTACATGATCATTACTGCAAAGCAGTTCACATCATTTATCCATTTAATGAATCAAAACAACACAGATAAATGAAACAGTTAAGAAAATCATACACCAGGCCTTGCTGATGATCCAATGGATCATTGCAAGTAATAGCAGTGGCCCGAGCAAGCACAAGCATACACCAACACATGCCAGTGTGTCACACAGACACAAGGAAAAGCATCAGTGAGACACAAGCATGGAACAACAACCAATTACCAAGCAACTGATGATCATATGATCATCAGGGCTTAACAGAGCATGCCAGAACCAAGTCTAGCACTAATCCATGCACCATATATAATAAATAGCCACAACTCATGATTAATTGCATCACAGATAATCAAATAAATCATATCTAATTGTATCCAGAAGCACACCATCAAGGGATGGAGCTGTCCAGCCACTAGTTATGCTCAATAGAGCATTTCCATGATTTACAACACAATAAGCATCATACCAGGGGCACTGGTTCTTGCAGATTGCAAGGATTACCACAGTAATCAAGCCAGGGGCCAAGAAGAGGAACACTCATGTCAGCCTAGCAGCAGTAGCAATAGCAGGAATAACTTGGCAGGCCATGAGCATCACAGGATGCTCATGAGCATATATACATAAGCTACAACAACAATAATGGCAAACACACAAGCATGAGCGAGAGAGAGGAGAGCACCAGTACAAGCATAGCACTAGAGCTAGGTCATGGCACATAGAGCAGCAGCAGCTAGCACACCATGGCAGCAATAGAGATAGCACGGCACAGAGCACATAGGCGCAGGAGCAGCAGTAGCACAACAACATGGACGCCAAGGCATCCAGTAGAGGAGGTGGAGGAAGAACAGATGAGAGAGAGAGAGAGAGGAGCAGACACTTACAGGCGAGGCAGACATGGAGCGCAGCCATGGCGGCTACGGCGGCACACGCCGGGTGCACAACAGCGCCAGGCCAAGCCAGGCCACGGCAACGCCGCAGCGCCAACACTACCATGGCGGAGTTCACGGCGGCGTCACAGCACCAGAAGCGCCGGCGGCCGGCGAATCGCCGCGGATCCGTGCGGCCGTATTGCAGACGAGTTGGGGGCGAGCGGAGGAGGCGACGAATCCCAGATCGACGCGGACCATCTGGTGCGCCGTCGAGACGCGGTTCGACTACGACCAACCGCGTCGCCGGAGATGGCCGGAAGCGGCCGGGATAAATCGGCGACGGCATTACATCGGACAATGATGCTTCTTTCATAAACAGAGGATCAGGGTCAATCCAAATCATCCAACTGCATTACATCGCAGTTGCCAGGCAAGTTCATCGCTTGCTCATGTCATTTGAGTATTTTTACCAAGTTACTTGCAAAGTACTATCCTTATCACTCTTGCATGAAAATCAAAGATACTATTTTCATAACTATGAATATGACTATGTGGTTAGCAATGGAACCATGGTATGTGTTGATATGGTGGAGGTTCCATTGCAAGGGTTTATATCCATCTAGGATTAAACAACAAATGTCGTCCAGTGATTCTTGTGCCGTAAAACTCGTGTTAACCATAAGATCTGGAGTGGGACGGACTAGTCAGTTGTACTTCCACCTCTCGTTCATCAACGGATGCGCTTACCGTAGTCACTTGAATCCCGAGGGACAAGCGGAGAGGTTGGGAAGCCCTAAGTCCCCACGGTAATGCGGTCTATGATGGATTGCAACGACCGGCGAAGGTATCGGGCCAGGATGCCTGATAGTAGTCGAGGTCAGATGGTATCCTTTGGATACGCTGGCCGGCGAGGACCCAAGGTCGGAACTGCAACAAAGGGTGGGTGTTCGAGGTAGCGGAGGAGTATAACTTGGCTATGACCATATACCGGGCCTCACACCAAGGAAGTGTGGACGGGAAAGCTGCCCGGTTGGCACCAAGGTTAAGATCTCTTATGGGTAAAGCAACACCCCTCTGTAGAGTGTAATGAATCGTGACCTGTCACTCCCTGTTCCGGGTTTTGGAACTGCGAATGCTGCCGGAAAGGAACTCCATGAAGTTCTAGTAAACCGGTGAAGGCTGGCGGACATAGTTCTTCTGAATAAAAGCAACCATTTGAAGAAATGATTACAAAAACCTGCATTGGTATAAGACTTTCTGGTCTAGTATCGTAGCTAGTGCATTAAACACCTCTTTCCTAATATGAACTTGTTGAGTACACTCGTACTCATACCACTCTTAAATCCCCTGCTTAGATTGCCTGAATCGTCTTGAGGAGGACACCGACGACCAAGAAGGAGAAGATGGGATCTGCTATGAAGAGCCAGACCTCGCCGGAGGTGTAGAAGGTGTAGACTACCTCATAGTCTACGGAGCCGGGGACGGTTCCGGAGGAGAACAAGTCTAGGACCGTGGAGTAGTAGTAGTAGTAACCGTGCAGTGCGAACACTCTAGTAATTCGCTGCTCAAGTAGAATAAATGTATGACCTGCTAAGACTTCTATATTGTAAGCTAAGTCGGGTTCACCTGGAACCCAGGAGTATTCCTCTCTGGACCCCGGGGGAACTCCGTGATGATATGTACATATGGTTTGTAATAATAAATGAATGAGTTATGGACCAGCTATGTTCTGTTGTACTACTCTGAGGGATGTAATATTTGCGGATTGGTACTTCGTGAATGTTATATCAACGACTGGCATACTACAACATGCAGTGGTATGCAGGGTCACCACAGTTGGTATCAGAGCAAAAGCTTTGACCTTAGGTTGGAACCTAGTAAATGGGACCGAACGTTTGGAGTCAAATAGGATTAGTAAAGAATTCTCTAAAAATATGGTGTATATTCACTTGAGAATAAAACAATCATATCTTTTAGTGCGATAATTCTTTATTATCACTATTATGATGCATCATTACTAATATTATACTCTTTCTTATCTACAGCCAACTATGGCAAGTTCACGTTCGGGCCGTAACGTGAAGGTGAAAGAATCCACGTTGGATGATTACAACGAGGGACTTGCGGATATACTCAGAGCCATGTTACTCGAGTTTAGGTGCGATCCCCAAATTCGGGTAATGAAGTATATGTATTACGATGGTACAGTACTGGCGAAGTGCAGGGTAGGACTTCAACTACCAGAATCCTTAGGATTGAGTGTAGTGATGCATGCGGGGGAGGCGAGGACTATAAGAAAAGCCTACCATATAGCCATAATGAAAGCCATTACAGACATACGTGAGCACAAGACTAAGGACCTTATAGGTTCTGAGTTTGCACACATTCCCCATATGGAGGAGGATGACGATCCAACTTTGAATCATTTCGAGTTGGCGAAGAGAAAGCCTGTGGAAGCAGCAAAGTATATGGATAACTGCAGGAACCTCTTGTCGTTGTTCTTTCAGCTGAACCGACATCTGTCGGGGGCGATTGACACAATGCTGGATGAGTTCACAGAGCCCAAAGAGGAGGAGAAGGGAAAAGAGCCGATGGAGAGCGAAGTTCCTACACTAGTTTTCTCAACTGGTGACTATATTGATATAGATGCACCAGAACCCCAAAATAAACCGATCACACCTAGGTATTTTCCTAGTAGCTCACAAGGTGGATATGAGGGCGGAGAAGAATCCGGGAATCGCCAACGCTCAGAGACTAAAATTGAGAACTCCATAGGATGGCGTTGGGGATCAGATATGGGAACTGAGAGTAAGTCGGTGAGATGTAATCCCGAGATAAACCAAGACGCCAGGAACCAGCATCAGAACCCTCAGTATAGTAGGAGAGACTATGAGGAGTATCCTATAGTGATTGAGTCTGATACAGATGGAGGGAATGCCTACGGTGGAGTGACAGGGGAGTATCCCATGTGGGATGATTATGCTTCATTAAATAATCATTTCATGATGACAGATTTTTCTCTTGGATCATCTTCTGATTCCGACTACCAGCCGACGGGGAGACCATATATCCCAGATTCTGTCAGGAGGACTACCCGTTCAACTGGATGGAAGCCTGAGATGTACCAGGAGTGAGCCACGACTAGAGACTAGCACTGGAGGCGAGACTACAATACAGTTGTACCACATGTATTGTAGTATGTAATATTTGAATAAGTTGTAATTATACTTTATTAAGTGAGTTTGCATACTCACGCTACTACTGAGTATTGTAATAAACCACTTAAGTATGTATATACAGGGTATATGTTTTGTATGATTTGCATTTGCTTCTTGATTTCCATTGTGTGACTAGTTCTGTGCACAAGGTTGAGCTCAGAAAGCTTGCGCGTGGAGTAATTATGAGTACCACTTTGTGTTGCAGAACTAGGGGGAAATGTCTGGAGTGACGGGCGAGGAGAGCGAAGCACAGCGCCTCGAGCGTGAGGCAAAATAGAAGGAAGAGGCAGATGAAGCTGCGAGAAGTCAGTTTCCACCACCACCACCACCACCTATGACGCAGCAGAATTTCCTCCAATACATGCAAATGTTGGAGGAAAGGCAACGTCTGACTATGGAGCAGCAGAACAGATTATTCCAGGAGTTGCTGCAGCAGAACAAGGTGGAGAGACCAGAGAATCAGGGCGTTACCTTGTCGGACTTGCAGAATACAAAGCCAGTATCATTTGCCTATGCGCCAGAACCTATGGACGCAGAGGATTGGTTGATGGACACCGGGCGCAAACTCAACACTGTTGGGTGTTCTGACCAGGAGAAAGTAAGGTACGCAACACATCTGTTGTGTGGACCCGCTGCATCATGGTGGGATAACATAGTTGCAGTATACCCAGCTGAGAAAGTATTCACCTGGGAGGAGTTCAAGAGGAAGTTCAGGGAATCCAAAGTTCCTGAAAGTATAGTTGAGTTGAAACGTCGGGAGTTTGAAAGTCTTGAACAGAAGGATAAGACTATCCTGACTTAAGTCAGGGAGTTTTCAGGATTGTCCCGATATGCTGTTGAAGAGGTCAACACAGAGGACAAGAAGAAGAAGAAGTTCATGAGAGGATTGAATCCTCGGTTCAAAGTTCAGCTCAGGATGTTGAGAGCCACGGAGTTCCAAGAGTTGGTGGATGCAGCCATCACTCTAGAGGATGATTTCAAACAGCTGCAAGAGGAGAAGATGAAGAAGGCCAGATTTGAGCCAAAGAAGTTTAGCAGAAACAAGCCCAATACCAGCTTGAGTTTCAAGCCGAGGTACAACAACAACAACAACATCAACAAAAACAACAACAACAATAATAGAAGGAACCAAGGATTCCAGTCTACAAACCAGATTGTCTTCCGTATCTGCGGATTGAAGGGACATTTCTCGAAGGATTGTAGGAGACCACAGGTGATATGTTTTGGTTGTCGCCAGGAGGGGCACATGCTTAGGGATTTCCCCAAGAAAAAGAATGGAGGAGGACAGTCAGGAGGAGGTGTGAATCGTAGTGGGAATTCTGGAGGGAACTGGAAAAATAAGAAACCCTTCGGAAAGTTAAACTGCACCAGTCTGGAGGAGGTGATAAATTCGGATAAAGCGGTCATAGGTACGCTTCAGATACTCACTCATCCTGGCAAAGTACTTTTTGATAATGGAGCAACTACTTCATTCATTTCTCACCAATTCATCATCAAACATGGGATTAATTGCACTAAATTAGAAACACCCATTACCATACTATCTGCGGGGGGAACGATCTTAGTTACCCACGTTAAGAAAGAGCAGATCATTATGATCCGTAGATGTGAGTTCGATGCAGACCTGTTCGTCCTACCGATGAAAGACATTGATGTCATTCTGAGTATGAACTGGTTGGAGGAAAATGGAGCCTTAATAGATTGTGCCAACAAGACAGTGTCATTGAAAAGTCCAGATGGAGGAAGGATGATTTACCAAGGAGATAAGCATACTCAGATTGAGGTTGAGTTAAAATTGAATAGTATGAAAGAAGTGAAACTCGAGGACATACCGATAGTCAATGAATTCCAAGATGTTTTTCCGAAGGAGTTACCCGGAATGCCACTAGACCGGGAGATAGAGTTCACCATTGACCTAATTCCAGGAACATCCCCAATTGCTAAAGCACCATATAAGATGGGACCAAAGGAGTTGAAATAACTCAAAGAACAATTGCATGACTTAGAACATAAAGGATTCATTCAGGAGAGTATTTCACCTTGGGGATCACCAGTCATATTTGTGGACAAAAGAGATGGAGGTCGCAGGATGTGTGGAGATTACCAGAATTTGAACAATGTGACTATCAAGAACAAGTATCCACTTCCCAGAATACAAGATCTGTTTGATCAAGTTAGAGGAGCAGGAGTTTTCTCCAAGATTGATCTGAGATCGGGTTATCACCAGATAAAGATCAAGAAGGAAGATGTTCCGAAAACTGCATTTGTATCAAGGTATGGACATCATGAGTACTTAGTCGTACCTTTTGGATTAACCAATTCCCCAACAATATTCATGAATCTCATGAATAAGATCTTCATGCCTTACCTTGACAAGTTTGTCATCGTGTTCATCGATGATATCCTGATTTATTCCAAAGATAAAGCTGAACATGCAGAGCATCTCAGGATAGTGTTGCAAACACTGAGAGAACATCAGCTCTATGCCAAATTCAGCAAGTGTGAGTTTTGGCTAGACCAAGTAGAATTTCTTGGACATGTCATCAGCAAAGATGGAATAGCAGTAAATCCAAGCAAAGTGGCAGCAGTTTTAGAATGGGAAGCACCAAAGAATGTCAAGGAAATCCGAGGATTCCTAGGAATGGCTGGATACTACAGGAGGTTCATTGAAGGATTCTCCAAGATAGCAGGACCAATGACCAAGTTGTCGAGAAATAACACACCGTTTGTTTGGTCAGATGAGTGTGAGCAGACTTTTCAGACTTTAAAAGAGAAGTTAACAACATCACCTGTGTTAGCAGTGCCAGAAGTGGGCAAGGACAATACAGTTTATTGTGACGCATCCAAGCATGGACTAGGATGTGTACTCATGCAAGATCGGAAAGTTATATCATATGGATCAAGACAACTCAGACCACATGAAGTCAATTATCCAACACATGATCTCGAGCTAGCAGCAGTTGTGTTTGCATTAAAAGGATGGAGGTATTTTCTTTATGGAGCAAAGTGTGAACTTTACACAGATCACAAAAGTCTCAATTACTTCTTCACTCAGAAGGAACTGAATATGAGGCAGAAAAAATGGCTTAAATTGATCAAGGATTATGATTTGACCATCAATTACACACCAGGAAAGGCTAATGTTGTAGCCGATGCCTTAAGTCGAAAGAGTACCGGAGGAGTTGAACAAGAACTACCACCGGAGTTGAAGAAGGAGATAAGCCAAGCACAAATACAACTCTGGGAGAAGGAAAATCATGGGGGACTATCAACTTTACAAGTAGCCGATGAACTAAGTGTGAACCTAAAGAATGAGATTATCATGGGTCAATTGGACGATCATTTCATTGTGGAAGAGATGAGGAGGATTGATGAAGGAAGACCATCAGAATTTCACCGAGGAGAGTTGGGATCACTATGGTTTCAGAAAAGGATTTGTGTTCCAGATAACGATGAGATCAAGGAAGTTATACTCAGAGAAGCACATCAAACACCGTACTCAATACATCCAGGAAGTACAAAGATGTACATGGATCTAAAAGAATTGTTCTGGTGGAATAACATGAAAAGAGAGATTGCACAATATGTGGCAGAATGTCATACGTGTCAAATGGTGAAGGCAGAACATCAAAGTCCGGCAGGACAGTTGCAACCTTTACCAATCCCAGAATGGAAGTGGGAAGAAATAGGAATGGATTTCATCACCGGACTACCCATGACCAATAAAAAGAAGGATATGATATGGGTAATCGTGGACCGGTTGACGAAAAGTGCACATTTCTTAGCCGTGAATCAACAGGACAAAGGAGAGAAGCTCATAGATCTTTATATCAAAGAGATTGTGAGTAAACACGGAGTACCCAAAAAGATAGTGTCAGACCGAGGATCTGTGTTTACATCAGCATTCTGGAAACAACTTCACGAAGCTTTAGGATCCAAGTTAGACTATAGCACCGCCTATCATCCTCAGACTGGAGGGCAAACAGAAAGGACAAATCAGATACTGGAAGATATGCTTAGGGATTGTGCCCCAGATTTCGGAGGATCATGGGAAGAACACTTACCATTAGCAGAGTTTTCTTACAACAATAGCTATCAAAGCAGCCTCAAGACGGTACGGAAGGAAGTGTAGGTCACCTATCTGTTGGTATGAGGCAGGTTCAAGCAAGGAGTTTGATCCAGATTATGTGAAGGAAAAGCAACAGATCATTGATGTGATAAGGGACAGACTCAAGATTGCCCAAAGCCGGCAAAAGAGTTATGCAGACCAAAAGAGAAGGACATGGGAACCAAAAGTTGGAGACATGGTATATCTTAAAGTGAGTCTGATGAAAGGTCTCCAGAGATTCGGAGTAAAGGGGAAGCTTAGCCCTAGATACATCATACCTTTCAAGATACTGAGCCAAAACCGAGGGTTAGCCTTTGAATTGGATCTACCAGGAAGGTTAGCTCAAGTACACAATGTATTCCATGTATCACAACTCAGAAGATGTCTAAAGACCCCAGATGAGCCGGTATCTCATGATGAGTTAGATCTACAGCCAGATTTGACTTATATAGAAAAGCCAGCCAAGATCCTCGAGGAGAACTGGAAACAACTCAGGAATAGAGCAATCAAATACTGCAAAATTCAGTGGAAGCATCATCCTAAGAGAGAAGCCACCTGGGAAAAGGAGGAAGACTTAAGGAAATCATATCCAGAATTGTTCAGGTATTTGATACGTCTCCGACGTATCGATAATTTCTTATGTTCCATGCCACATTATTCATGATATCTACATGTTTTATACACATTATATGTCGTATTTATGCATTTTCCGGCACTAACCTATTAACAAGATGCCGAAGAGCCAGTTGTTGTTTTCTGCTGTTTTTGGTTTCAGAAATCCTACAAAGGAAATATTCTCGGAATTGGACGAAATCAACGCCCGGGGTCCTATTTTTGCACGAAGCTTCCGGAAGACCGAGGGGGAAAGGAAGTGGGGCCACGAGGCGCCACCACAGCAGGGCGGCGCGGCCCAGGTCTTGGCCGCGCGGCCCTGGCGTGTGGGGCCCTCGTGTGGCCCCCCGCGTTGCCCTTTGGCCTACTTAAAGCCTTCGTCGCGAAACCCCCAGTACCGAGAGCCACGATACGGAAAACCTTACTGAGACGCCGCCGCCGCCAATTCCATCTCGGGGGATTCTGGAGATCACCTCCGGCACCCTGCCGGAGAGGGGAATCATCTCCCGGAGGACTCTTCACCGCCATGGTCGCCTCCGGAGTGATGAGTGAGTAGTTCACCCCTGGACTATGGGTCCATAGCAGTAGCTAGATGGTTGTCTTCTCCTCATGTGCTTCATTGTTTGATCTTGTGAGCTGCCTAACATGATCAAGATCATCTATCTGTAATTCTATATGTTGTGTTTGTCGGGATCCGATGGATAGAGAATACTATGTTATGTTGATTATCAATCTATTACCTATGTGTTGTTTATGATCTTGCATGCTCTCCGTTATTAGTAGAGGCTCGGCCAAGTTTTTGCTCTTAATTCCAAGAGGGTGTATTTATGCTCGATAGTGGGTTCATGCCTCCATTAAATCCGGGACGATGACATGAAAGTTCTAAGGTTGTGGATGTGTCTGTTGCCACTAGGGATAAAACATTGATGCTATGTCCGAGGATGTAGTTATTGATTACATTACGCACCATACTTAATGCAATTGTCCGTTGTTTTGCAACTTAATACCGGAAGGGGTTCGGATGATAACCTGAAGGTGGACTTTTTAGGCATAGATGCATTCTGGATGGCGGTCTATGTACTTTGTCGTAATGCCCAATTAAATCTCACAATATTCATCATATCATGTATGTGCATTGTTATGCCCTCTCTATTTGTCAATTGCCCGACTATAATTTGTTCACCCAACATGCTATTTATCTTATGGGAGAGACACCTCTAGTGAACTGTGGACCCCGGTCCATTCTTTTACATCGAATACAATCTGCAATACTTGTTCTACTGTTTTCTGCAAACAATCATCATCCACACTATACATCTAATCCTTTGTTACAGCAAGCCGGTGAGATTGACAACCTCACTGTTTCGTTGGGGCAAAGTACTTTGGTTGTGTTGTGCAGGTTCCACGTTGGCGCCGGAATCCCCGGTGTTGCGCCGCACTACATCCCGCCGCCATCAACCTTCAACGTGCTTCTTGGCTCCTCCTGGTTCGATAAACCTTGGTTTCTTTCTGAGGGAAAACTTGCTGCTATGCGCATCATACCTTCCTCTTGGGGTTCCCAACGAACGTGTGAGTTACACGCCATCAAGCATATTTTCTGGCGCCGTTGCCGGGGAGATCAAGACACGCTGCAAGGGGAGTCTCCACAATCCAATCTCTTTACTTTGTTTTTGTCTTGCTTTATTTTATTACTTTCTTGTTTGCTGCACTTATATCAAAACACAAAAAAATTAGTTGCTAGTTTTACTTTATTTACTGTCTTGCACTCTATATCAAAAACACAAAAAAATTAGTTACTTGCATTTATTTTATCTAGTTTGCTTTATTTACTACTGTTAAAATGGCCACTCCTGAAAATACTAAGTTGTGTGACTTCACAACCACAAATAATAATGATTTCTTATGCACACCTATTGCTCCACCTGCTACTACAGAAGAATTCTTTGAAATTAAACCTGCTTTACTGAATCTTGTTATGAGAGAGCAATTTTCTGGTGTTAGTTCTGATGATGCTGCTGCCCATCTCAATAACTTTGTTGAACTGTGTGAAATGAAAAAGTATAAATATGTAGATGGTGACATTATAAAATTAAAATTGTTTCCTTTCTCTTTAAGAGGAAGAGCTAAAGATTGGTTGCTATCTCTGCCTAAGAATAGTATTGATTCATGGACTAAATGCAAGGATGCTTTTATTGGTAGATATTATCCCCCTGCTAAAATTATATCTTTGAGAAGTAGCATTATGAATTTAAAGCAATTAGATAATGAACATGTTGCTCAAGCTTGGGAAAGAATGAAATCTTTGGTTAAAAATTGCCCAACCCATGGACTGACTACTTGGATGATCATCCAAACCTTTTATGCAGGACTGAACTTTTCTTCGCGGAACCTATTGGATTCAGCTGCTGGAGGTACCTTTATGTACATCACTCTTGGTGAAGCAACAAATCTCCTTGATAATATGATGATTAATTACTCTGAATGGCACACGAAAAGAGCTCCACAAGGTAAGAAGGTAAATTCTGTCGAAGAAACCTCTTCCTTGAGTGATAAGATTGATGCTATTATGTCTATGCTTGTGAATGATAGGACTAATGTTGATCCTAATAATGTTCCGTTAGATTCATTGGTTGCCCAAGAAGAACATGTTGATGTAAACTTCATTAAAAATAATAATTTCAACAACAATGCTTATCGGAACAATTCTAGTAATAACTATAGGCAATATCCTTATAATAATGGTAACGGTTATGCTAATTCTGATGGGAATTCTTACAACAATAATAGGAACACACCCCCTGGACTTGAAGCTATGCTTAAAGAATTTATTAGTACACAAACTTCTTTTAACAAATCTGTTGAGGAAAAGCTCAATAAAATTGATATTCTTGCTTCTAAGGTTGATAGTCTTGCCTCTGATGTTGATCTTTTGAAATCGAAAGTTATGCATAATAAGGATATTGAAAATAAAATTGTACTACAGCAAATGCCATCCAAGTTAGAATTAATGAGAATATAAGATTGATGGCCGAATTGCATGCTAGGTGGGGAAGAGAAGAAAATGAAAAACTAGCTAAAAAGAATAATGTAGCTAAAGTTTGGACTATTATCACCACTAGTAATGTTAATGATTCACATGTTGCTGCACCTCCTACTATCAATGATAAAATAATTGGTGTTGGCAATGTTTCTACTCCTAGTGCAAAGCGTGCAAAATTGCCTGAAACTGCTAAAACTGCTGAAACTGCTCGTGATAAAACTGCTGAAATTTTTTCCAACATTGGGGATGATGATCCCATTGCTTTAGATTGTAATGGTTTGGATTTTGATGATTGCTACATCTCTGAAGTTATAAAGTTCTTACAAAAACTTGCTAAGAGTCCCAATGCTAGTGCTATAAATTTGGCTTTCACAAAACATATTACAAATGCTCTCATAAAAGCTAGAGAAGAGAAACTAAAACTTGAAACTTCTATTCCTAGGAAGCTAGAGGATGGATGGGAGCCCATCGTTAAGATGAAGGTCAATAACTTTGATTGTAATGCTTTATGTGATCTTGGTGCAAGTATTTCCGTTATGCCTAAGAAAATTTATAATATGCTTGACTTGCCACCATTGAAAAATTGTTATTTGGATGTTAATCTTGTTGATAATGCTATAAAGAAACCTTTGGGGAGAGTTGATAATGTTCGCATTACCGTTAACAATAACCTTGTCCCCGTTGATTTTGTTGTCTTGGATATTGAATGCAATACATCTTGTCCCATTATATTGGGAAGACCTTTTCTTCGAATTGTTGGTGCTACCATTGATATGAAGGACGGTAATATTAAATATCAATTTCCTCTCAAGAAAGGTATGGAACACTTCCCTAGAAAGAGAATGAAGTTACCTTTTGATTCTATTATTAGAACAAATTATGATGTTGATGCTTCGTCTCTTGATGTTACTTGATATACACTTTCGCGCCTAGCTGAAAGGCGTTAAAGAAAGCGCTTATGGGAGACAACCCATGTTTTTACTACAGTATTTTTGTTTTATATTTGAGTCTTGGAAGTTGTTTACTACTGTAGCAACCTCTCCTTATCTTAGTTTTGTGCATTGTTGTGCCAAGTAAAGTCTTTGACAGTAAGGTTCATACTAGATTTGGATTACTGCGCAGAAACAGATTTCTTTGCTGTCACGAATTTCGACCTGCCTCTCTGTAGGTAGCTCAGAAAAATATGCTAATTTACGTGCGTGATCCTCAGATATGTACGCAACTTTCATTCAATTTGGGCATTTTCATTTGAGCAAGTCTGGTGCCTCAATAAAATCCATCTTTACGGACTGTTCTGTTTTGACAGATTCTGCCTTTTATTTCGCATTGCCTCTTTTGCTATGTTGGATGAATTTCTTTGATCCATTAATGTCCAGTAGCTTTATGCAATGTCCAGAAGTGTTAAGAATGATTGTGTCACCTCTGAACATGTTAATTTTTATTGTACACTAACCCTCTAATGAGTTGTTTCGATTTTGGTGTGGAGGAAGTTTTCAAGGATCAAGAGAGGGAAATGATGCAATATGATCAAGGAGAGTGAAAGCTCTAAGCTTGGGGATGCCCCGGTGGTTCACCCCTGCA
The DNA here is from genome assembly GCF_022539505.1 of Lolium rigidum. Classification (NCBI taxonomy): domain Eukaryota; kingdom Viridiplantae; phylum Streptophyta; class Magnoliopsida; order Poales; family Poaceae; genus Lolium; species Lolium rigidum. The sequence goes on from NC_061508.1 coordinate 171,020,057, forward strand.
TATTTTAAGAAGACTCAAGCGTCTAAGCTTGGGGATGCCCAAGGCATCCCCTTCTTCATCGACAACATTATCAGGTTCCTCCCCTGAAACTATATTTTTATTCCGTCACATCTTATGTACTTTGCTTGGAGCGTCGGTTTGTTTTTGTTTTTGTTTGAATAAAATGGATCCTAGCATTCATTGTGTGGGAGAGAGACACGCTCCGCTGTTGCATATGGACAAATATGTCCTTAGGCTTTACTCATAGTATTCATGGCGAAGGTTGAATCTTCTTCGTTAAATTGTTATATGGTTGGAATCGGGAAATGCTACATGTAGTGATTCTAAAATGTCTTGAATAATTTGATACTTGGCAATTGTTGTGCTCATGTTTAAGCTCTTGCATCATATACTTTGCACCCATTAATGAAGAAACACCTAGAGCTTGCTAAATTTGGTTTGCATATTTGGTCTCTCTAAAGTCTAGATAATTTCTAGTATTGAGTTTTGAACAACAAGGAAGACGGTGTAGAGTCTTATAATGTTTACAATATGTCTTTTATGTGAGTTTTGCTGCACCGGTTCATCCTTGTGTTTGTTTCAAATAACCTTGCTATCCTAAACCTTGTATCGAGAGGGAATACTTCTCATGCATCCAAAATCCTTGAGCCAACTACTATGCCATTTGTGTCCACCATACCTACCTACTACATGGTATTTCTCCGCCATTCCAAAGTAAATTGCTTGAGTGCTACCTTTAAAATTTCCATTCTTCACCTTTGCAATATATAGCTCATGGGACAAATAGCTTAAAAACTATTGTGGTATTGAATATGTACTTATGCACTTTATCTCTTATTAAGTTGCTTGTTGTGCGATAACCATGTTTACGGGGACGCCATCAACTATTCTTTGCTGAATATCATGTGAGTTGCTATGCATGTCCGTCTTGTCCGAAGTAAGGGAGATCTACCACTTTAATGGTTAGAGCATGCATATTGTTAGAGAAGAACATTGGGCCGCTAACTAAAGCCATGAATCATGGTGGAAGTTTCAGTTTTGGACATATATCCTCAATCTCATATGAGAACACTAATTGTTGCTACATGCTTATGCATTAAAGAGGAGTCCATTATCCGTTGTCCATGTTGTCCCGGTATGGATGTCTAAGTTGAGAATAATCAAAAGCGAGAAATCCAAAATGCGAGCTTTCTCCTTAGACCTTTGTACAGGCGGCATGGAGGTACCCCTTTGTGACACTTGGTTAAAAAATGTGTATTGCGATGATCCCGGTAGTCCAAGCTAATTAGGACAAGGTGCGGGCACTATTAGTATACTATGCATGAGGCTTGCAACTTGTAAGATATAATTTACATGATACATATGCTTTATTACTACCGTTGACAAAATTGTTTCATGTTTTCAAAATAAAAGCTCTAGCACAAATATAGCAATCGATGCTTTCCTCTTTGAAGGACCTTTCTTTTACTTTTAATGTTGAGTCAGTTCACCTATTTCTCTCCACCTCAAGAAGCAAACACTTGTGTGAACTGTGCATTGATTCCTACATACTTGCATATTGCACTTGTTATATTACTCTATGTTGACAATTATCCATGAGATATACATGTTATAAGTTGAAAGCAACCGCTGAAACTTAATCTTCCTTTGTGTTGCTTCAATACCTTTACTTTGATTTATTGCTTTATGAGTTAACTCTTATGCAAGACTTATTGATGCTTGTCTTTAAGTACTATTCATGAAAAGTCTTTGCTTTATGATTCATTTGTTTACTCATGTCATTACCATTGTTTTGATCGCTGCATTCATTACATATGCTTACAATAGTATGATCAAGGTTATGATGGCATGTCACTCCAGAAATTATCTTTGTTATCGTTTACCGCTCGGGACGAGCGAGAACTAAGCTTGGGGATGCTGATACGTCTCCGACGTATCGATAATTTCTTATGTTCCATGCCACATTATTGATGATATCTACATGTTTTATACACATTATATGTCGCATTTATGCATTTTCCGGCACTAACCTATTAACAAGATGCCGAAGAGCCGATTCTTTGTTTCTGCTGTTTTTGGTTTCAGAAATCCTACAAAGGAAATATTCTCGGAATTGGACGAAATCAACGCCCATGGTCCTATTTTTGCACGAAGCTTCCAGAAGACCGAGGGGAAAAGGAAGTGGGGCCACGAGGCGCCGCCACAGCAGGGCGGCGCGGCCCAGGTCTTGGCCGCGCGGCCCTGGCGTGTGGGGCCCTCGTGTGGCCCCCCGCGTTGCCCTTCCGCCTACTTAAAGCCTTCGTCGCCAAACCCCCAGTACCGAGAGCCACGATACGGAAAACCTTACTGAGACATCGCCGCCGCCAATCCCATCTCGGGGGATTCTGGAGATCACCTCCGGCACCCTGCCGGAGAGGGGAATCATCTCCCGGAGGACTCTTCACCACCATGGTCGCCTCCGGAGTGATGAGTGAGTAGTTCACCCCTGGACTATGGGTCCATAGCAGTAGCTAGATGGTTGTCTTCTCCTCATGTGCTTCATTGTTGGATCTTGTGAGCTGCCTAACATGATCAAGATCATCTATCTGTAATTCTATATGTTGTGTTTGTCGGGATCCGATGGATAGAGAATACTATGTTATGTTGATTATCAATCTATTACCTATGTGTTGTTTATGATCTTGCATGCTCTCCGTTATTAGTAGAGGCTCTGGCCAAGTTTTTGCTCTTAACTCCAAGAGGGAGTATTTATGCTCGATAGTGGGTTCATGCCTCCATTAAATCGGGACGAGTGACGAGAAAGTTCTAAGGTTGTGGATGTGCTGTTGCCACTAGGGATAAAACATTGATGCTATGTCCGAGGATGTAGTTATTGATTACATTACGCACCATACTTAATGCAATTGTCTCGTTGTTTTGCAACTTAATACTGGAAGGGGTTCGGATGATAACCTGAAGGTGGACTTTTTAGGCATAGATGCATGTCTGGATAGCGGTCTATGTACTTTGTCGTAATTCCCAATTAAATCTCACAATATTCATCATATCATGTATGTGCATTGTTATGCCCTCTCTATTTGTCAATTGCCCGACTGTAATTTGTTCACCCAACATGCTATTTATATTATGGGAGAGACACCTCTAGTGAACTGTGGACCCCGGTCCATTCTTTTACATCGAATACAATCTGCAATACTTGTTCTACTGTTTTCTCGCAAACAATCATCATCCACACTATACATCTAATCCTTTGTTACAGCAAGCCGGTGAGATTGACAACCTCACTGTTTCGTTGGGGCAAAGTACTTTGGTTGTGTTGTGCGGGTTCCACGTTGGCGCCGGAATCCCCGGTGTTGCGCCGCACTACATCCCGCCGCAATCAACCTTCAACGTGCTTCTTGGCTCCTCCTGGTTCGATAAACCTTGGTTTCTTTCTGAGGGAAAACTTGCTGCTGTGCGCATCATACCTTCCTCTTGGGGTTCCCAACGAACGTGTGAGTTACACGCCATCAGTATTACAACCACAACTTCGGGACGAAGTTTTCTTTAAGGGGGAAAGGCTGTAATATCCCAGGTTTAGAGACGAACGAGGGGTAGAAATTAGGAAGGGATGTGCATTGCATCGTAAAATCTGGGGAAATTCCGCGCTTTTAAAGAAAAAACTGCATCTTAGGTGGAACAAGTTTCTCTCTCGACACCAGATAGGGTTAGGGTTTCGAGAGTGCGATAAACTTGGACCTATCTAAACTCAATTAGGGTTTTCGAGAAGAGAGGGGAACAAGCAACCTCTCAACAAAAGTTTCATGATTAAATTCCAACATGTTGTGTTTGAATTTCAAATTCAAACTTAATTATGAATATTATAATTCTAATATGGATAAACCATTAAATAATTGAATAATCAAGTATATAAACAATACAACACATATTTAAAGCTCATTAGAGAAACCTTGAGCTTTATTGATTATCACACAAGATACATTGTCATTTACAATATCCATATGAATTATAATATTACAACACATTCCAGAAATGGAATAAAATGAGAAGGAAAAATGAAAATTACAAATAATGATGAATAACTAAGCTAGCTAAATATTCAAGAATTCTTGATCAACCCTTGATGAAGAATTTCTTACGATCTTCTTAAAACCTGCATAGGAAACAGCAAAGAGAAGAAACACCATTAGGCCAAGTGGTGAAACCACTTGGCAGGTTAGCAAATCAAGTGAATTAAGAGGATAATCTCAACACTGCCGGGAAAGCCAAGCCAAGGACCAAGTCCCAACCTGTGAAGCACACAGGCAGCTCACAGGGTGTGCTGCATGTCTCACAGCACACACACAGCCAGGGGTGAAGTACCCAGGAAATGGAGAGCTGTCGACCAGGGGAGCAAGGGGAGACATTATATAAACTTTTCACAGCCAAACCCTAGAAATCCATCGACAGATTCTCCAAGGGTAAGCACATCCAAAGCCTTAGAACAGGAAGAACACCAAAGCTCTTCTATTCATCCAAAGATCATCAAACCATCTAGAACAGTTCCAACAGGAACTGTGCTGTTGAGCAAATCACCAGAAGAAGTATCACAAGCCAGCAGGAGGAGCAGGGCAAGCTTCACACATTAACCAGAAGCAAACCCTGTACATCAGCAAATAACTAGGAGCTGGAGTGAGGTATACACAAGTAATCCTGAGCAAACACATGTTTTGCTCATCAATAAGCATACACATGCATCACAGAAGCAAAGGAGGGTAGAACCCTGTTTGTATCATCACTTGGTTGCAAAACCATTTGGTGCCAGCAAACAAAAGAATGGCTAGCAGGAAAACAACCAAGGGAACACTGGTTGTGTCAACACAGTGACACAACTAGAGAAATCCAGTAAGGATTTAAACCTATTTAGCCACACAAAGTCACCAAGCACCTAACAGTTTAGCTATACCATCAGAAGGGCAGAAAAATAAGTTTTCTGCAAGCATTTGTCAACATCAAAGGCTTCTGGCAATCAAATATGATCAACCAGTAAGCAATTGTCCATACACAGCAAGCCACCTGAGGTGGGAGCTACCAAAACAGCAAGGAATTGCTGTTGAGGCCACCTCAACCACAAAATCATCAAGCCAAATAGCATATCATTACCCAGAAGGGTTCAAAAGGGAGCTAGGGTCCCCAATAAAATGATTGGCATCCCTCTAGCTCTATTAAATTCACTTACATGATCATTACTGCAAAGCAGTTCACATCATTTATCCATTTAATGAATAAAAACAACACAGATAAATGAAACAGTTAAGAAAAGCATACACCAGGCCTTGCTGATGATCCAATGGATCATTGCAAGTAATAGCAGTGGCCTGAGCAAGCACAAGCATACACCAGCACAGGCTAGTGTGTCACACAGACACAAGGAAAAGCATCAGTGAGACACAAGCATGGAACAGCAGCCAATTACCAAGCAACTGATGATCATATGATCATCAGGGCTTAACAGAGCATGCCAGAACCAAGTCTAGCACTAATCCATGCACCATATATAATAAATAGCCACAGCTCATGATTAATTGCATCACAGATAATCAAATAAATCATATCTAATTCTATCCAGAAGCACACCATCAAGGGATGGAGCTGTCCAGCCACTAGTTATGCCCAATAGAGCATTTCCATGATTTACAACACAATAAGCAACATACCAGGGGCACTGGTTCTTGCAGATTGCAAGGATTACCACAATAATCAAGCCAGGGGCCAAGAAGAGGAGCACACATGTCAGCCTAGCAGCAGTAGCAATAGCAGGAATAACTTGGCAGGCCATGAGCATCACAGGATGCTCATGAGCATATATACATAAGCTACAACAGCAATAATGGCAAGCACACAAGCATGAGCGAGAGAGAGGAGAGCACCAGTACAAGCACAACACTAGAGCTAGGTCATGGCACATAGAGCAGCACTAACTAGCACACCATGGCAGCAATAGAGGTAGCACGGCACAGAGCACAGGAGGAAGAACAAATGAGAGAGAGAGAGAGGAGCAGACACTTACAGGCGAGGCAGACATGGAGCGCAGCCAGGGTGGCCACGGCGGCACACGCCGGGTGCACGGCAGCGCCAGGCCAAGCCAGGCCACGGCAACGCCGCAGCGCCAGCACCACCGTGGCGGAGTTCACGGCGGCGTCACAGCACCAGAAGCACCGGCGAATCGCCGCGGATCCGTGCGGCCGTGTTGCAGACGAGTTGGGGGCGAGCGGACGAGACGACGAATCCCAGATCAACGCGGACCATCTGGTGCGCCGTCGAGAGGCGGTTCGACTACGACCAACCGCGTCGCCGGAGATGGCAGGAAGCGGCCGGGATAAATCGGCGACGGCGGCGGCGACCGCGAATCGCCAGAGCGTGCGGGGAGAGCTAGGGTTAGGACGAGGCAGCGTCTACGGGCGCGACTGGGTCGGTTGGACCGAGCCCAACGGGCTGGTCCAACCTAACCAGCTCGGGCCACCTGACAGGTGGGACCCGAGGGCATTTTGGTCTTTTAATAAATGACCATTTAATTGAATCTTTCCTGAATTTTTATAAAATAAATATAGCTCTAAAAAAATATGTAAACAACTCAGAATAAAATTCTCTATCATATTAAAATATAAAATGGAATTTTTGAGACAAATGAAATTAAGTCATAATTTCATGAATATAATAATCATTAAAAATCAACCCTCATATTTTTAATGATGAAAATAAGTCCATGACACCTTTTGGACTTTAAAAACACCTTGGCAACATTCCAAGGTAGTATTTTACTTTAAACAGAGTATCCCTAAATTATTCTTAGTAATCACCTCTTACATGAAATAATAAAGCATCGGGAAGGGGGGAACAAACCCTAAAAGCTGAATCATGCATAATTGCTTCTTTAACCATTGCCCTTATCGGACAATGATGCTTCTTTCATAAACAGAGGATCAGGGTCAATCCAAATCATCCAACTGCATTACATCGCAGTTGCCAGGAAAGTTCATCGCTTGCTCATGTCATTTGAGTATTTTTACCAAGTTACTTGCAAAGTACTATCCTTATCACTCTTGCATGAAAATCAAAGATACTATTTTCATAACTATGAATATGACTATGTGGTTGGCAATGGAACCATGGTATGTGTTGATATGGTGGAGGTTCCATTGCAAGGGTTTATATCCATCTAGGATTAAACAACAAATGTCGTCCAGTGATTCTTGTGCCGTAAAACTCGCGTTAACCATAAGATCTGGAGTGGGACGGAGTAGTCAGTTGTACTTCCACCTCTCGTTCATCAACGGATGCGCTTACCGTAGTCACTTGAATCCCGAGGGACAAGCGGAGTGGTTGGGGAGCCCTAAGTCCCCACGGTAATGCGGTCTATGATGGGTTGCAACGACCGGCGAAGGTATCGGGCCAGGATGCCTGATAGTAGTTGAGGTCGGATGGTATCCTTTGGATACGCTGGCCGGCAAGGACCCAAGGTTGGAATTGCAACAAAGGGTGGGTGTTCGAGGTAGCGGAGGAGTATAACTTGGCTATGACCTTATACCGGGACTCGCACCAAGGAAGTGTGGACGGGAAAGCTGCCCGGTTGGCACGATCTCTTATGGGTAAAGCAACACCCCTCTGCATAGTGTAATGAATCGTGACCTGTCACTCCCTGTTCCGGGTTTTGGAACTGCGAACGCTGCCGGAAAGGAACTCCATGAAGTTCTAGTAAACCGGTGAAGGCTGGCGGACATAGTTCTTCTGAATAAAAACAACCATTTGAAGAAATGATTACAAAAACCTGCATTACTATTAGACTTTCTGGTCTAGTATCGTAGCTAGTGCATTAAACACCTCTTTCCTAATATGAACTTGTTGAGTACGCTCGTACTCATACCACTCTTAAATCCCCTGCTTAGATTGCCTGAATCGTCTTGAGGAGGACACCGACGACCAAGAAGGAGCAGATGCGATCTGCTATGAAGAGCCAGACCTCTCCAGAGGTGTAGAAGGTGTAGACTACCTCATAGTCTACGGAGCCGGGGACGGTTCCGAAGGAGAACAAGTCTAGGACCGTGGAGTAGTAGTAGTAACCGAGCAGTGCGAACACTCTAGTAATTCGCTGCTCAAGTAGAATAAATGTATGACCTGCCAAGACTTCTATATTGTAAGCTAAGTCGGGTTCACCTGGAACCTAGGAGTATTCCTCTCTGTACCCCGGGGGAACTCCGTGATGATATGTACATATGGTTTGTAATAATAAATGAATGAGTTATGGACCAGCTATGTTCTGTTGTACTACTGTGAGGGATGTAATATTTGCGGATTGGTACTTCGTGAATGTTATATCAACGACTGGCATACTACAACATGCAGTGGTATGCAGGGTCACCACAATTACCCTCTGTAATTTAATTTAATTGGCTGCAATCAATCTCCTAATCTTCGGCTTAAATGGCAATCCCCCACTAGGAGAATTTCCTGCAATTCTATGTAGCCACGTCACCCCCAAAAGGCTAAGGGAACGTACAATGGGGTGATGTCAGCTTTCCCTTAGAGGTGCCACGTCAGATTTTTGCTTAGTTGGAGGAGAGAGAATGAAGGGAGAGAAGGTTGTCTTCCCTTAGCTAAGAGAACATCTCTTAGAAAATAAGGGAAAGCATTTTCTCAATTGTATGACATGTATTCCCTTAGCAATATAATTTCCTACCAATTTTAATTGATTACCACTAATTGCTAGGGGAGGCTATAAGAGATAACACATTGTATGACTTATATCTATTGTCCTCTCTAGATGATGTGGCGGTATAAGAAAAGAAGTGCCTTCTCTACCATTGTACATGTTAGGATTTAATTAATCATGTAATGAATTAGTTAAATCTTTCCTTGTAACCACATGTGGGAAACCCCCACGATGTGGAACCGACATGGCGTTCCTGGAGCGTCGCCTCCACGAACCGCCTTCCGAACCATTGCCTCGTATGGAGACGTATGTTCCCCTGTATATAAGTGCTCAATCATCAATGAAAAGATTACTGGATTCAATCATTTGTTCAATCTCTAGTTCTATCGATTTCAACTCTCAACACGTTATCAGCACGCTCTACATCTGAGCAATTCCGACTCCGGCGAACTCGCCAGAAGAAACAAGAACAAGAAGAATGGGTAAAAGAAGGTGAGAAATAGAACAATTCATCAAGGTATGATTGACAAGGTATTAATTCGTCAATGCCTACAAGTTGTAGACTTGGGTTTCGCGAAAGTAGAGGGCAAGTAGATCTCGAAGGTTTCAGCCGAAAAGGTGCTCGATTGGTAAAAACTAGGGTTGAACTGACAATGAGATTGATCCTTTCTTTGTCCCTCGATTCCCCCTTATATAGGAGGTGGAGCCGAGGGTTTCATATTACACAAGTTTACAAAACGCCGGGAGACTCTCTGAGTTCGTCCCGTGAATTTACAAGTCTCCTTATTCCTAATCTATCTCTATTTACCATAATCGATATTTTAGAAGGCTTCCGGGCTTCATAACCTTCGGATCATGGGCCTTCCTCAAACATCGGGTATCTTCTTCGGCAGGCCCATCCGGGATGCCCATGTCATTAGCCCCCGAGATTTTACTTGAATCGTAGAGTCGAGTAAAATCTCCACGGTATAATTCATCCGCAAATTCTGCGAGTAACACAAACAAACTATTCGAGACATATATATGTTGTACAGGGATAATGGTAAATGGGGCTGGTTCATCTGACGGATCAGGTACCAGTTAACTGCTCTAGTGGCAAACCCACAAAAACCTACTTCAAAGTCAAGTCCCTGGACATGACTCCGGGATACTGGCGTAATTCGACATGTGCTGCTTTAGGACTTACTCATGAATCGAATTCCAGTCATTTTTATAAAATCCATAGCGCGTCCGCTAGGAATATTTCTTCGTATCTGTTGATACGGAAAAAGGTAGCAGAGCGCATTCAAGTGCGATACCACGCCACCCAGGACAGAACCTGGGGTCTTACCTTCGTAAAGTTTTACGGCGTCTAGAGGTTTTACCGCGGCGGACGCGCTCCAGGAATATATTGTCGAGTACCTTTATCGGATGCTGGAATAGCCAACTTTGTCGAGTCATATTGTCGTTGCCTAATCGACGGTACCTCGGAGGAGGGATCCTCACGAGGGGGAGAAGAAGTAGGGGCCATAGGGCGGAGAATCCTCGGGACGGTGGTACGCGATTTACCCAGCTTCGGAACACCTACTCGACGACAGGGCCTACTGCTGCTTGTCTGGAATTATATGGGCGCTTTCGCGTTGTTACAATGAGTTGTGGTGGTGCCTCTAGTGTTCCCAGGATCCGGCTTATAAAGGCGCACAGATCTAGGGTTTACACGGAGAGTCCTAGCTGGAATACAAGTCACCTAACTATGGTACAATATCTTGCCGTGCACGTCAAGGATCCGCCTTCCCTTGTATGTCGTACCGGATCCGGCTTCCCTGATGGGCCAGGCCGGATCCGACTTCCAACATCGGTCTGGTGGGTCCGGCTCCTTGTTCCTGGGCTGGACTTCATCCATCTTGATCTACAGCAACTCGGCCGCCTGATGGGCCTCATGCCACCATCACCGTCTATGGGCCACCCGGGCTTGCCGGATCTAAGCACTGTCGATGGTACACCCATGAAGTATACCCACAACACATATAATGAAAATATCTTGGCGCTCCCGATGGGAGTACATGAAGAGTTATATGTAACTCGAATGTGTACGACGATAATCATGCTCCTTGTTGTTTATTGGATATTTTCCTCCACTCAAATTATCGGGTGCGCGACCAGCGCTCCCGATGGGAGTAGCCCCCGAGGCTACAGTCGAGTATTTATACTTGGCTGTAGGCTCAACTTGTATTGTTTCTTCATTCTATTTTTTGAAAAATGACGACTTTCTGCTCCACCTTTATTTTATCGGGTGCGCGACCAGCGCTCCCGATGGGAGTAGCCCCCGAGGCTACAGTCGAGTATTTGTACTTGGCTGTAGGCTCAACTTTTGTCTTCTGTGAACAACCATATATTTTTGTCCTTCACACTATCCTCTTATCAGAAGTATGAATAAAACTTCTGATAAGAGTAGCCCCCGAGCATTTGGACAAATACTTGTATTTGGTCAAAGGCTCCCGAAGTTATCTTATTTGGATCATCGACATTCTTCCTGCCGCTATTTTGAAAGAAAACCAGTGGCAATTTTCCTATGGCGACATCAATGCTGACGATAGCCACGAACTCTGTATTGGGAAGGTGCGAGTCCTGTCATGTCACTGATCTGTGGGTCCAAACTTCTGCACCGTTGACACGTCACGAGAGTGGGGGACACACGTCCTCCGCTTTTTTCGGCACGCGCGCTGTAACGCCTGTCCAGTAACTTCAGAGTGAATAGACATTTGTACCCCTGTGAACACGTGTAAGGCATAAGATCTATTTTCCTTTCATCCAACGGTGCGACGGATCGATGGCTCGCTATAAATTGTCCCCTTCGTCCTCATTCATCCCCTTTGCTGCGCCGCTCACCTTTTCCTTCTCTCTCCAAAATCACCATTGCCGTTCTCAAGCTCCTCACGCTTCCGCTCATCTCCATTTTTCCCCAACGATTGCCTTGATGCCACCGCGCACGAAACTCACCAAGCACACCGCTCCAGGAAACAATCCGCCGATGGAGAATGCGGAGGTCTCCGGGTGGGAGAGATCTAAGATCTCCCACCAGGATCTGAAGACCCTCAAGACGCTGGGGCTGATGAAGAAGGAGGACGCGTTGATCTTTCTTAGCGACGAAAGTTACCCGACGCCTCGGATTGGATATTGAGTAACTTTCATCGACCATCTCATCGCGGCCTCTCCACACCTATCCACAAGTTCCTTCGTGGACTTCTGTATGTTTATGGGATTCAGCTACATCAGCTGACCCCTAACTCCATCCTCCATATCTCGATTTTCATCACGTTGTGCGAGTGCTTTCTCGGGACCCATCCTCATTGGGGCCTATGGAAACGCATTTTTTTTATCTCTGGCGCAACAACTCTCGCAATGTCACCTACAATGTGGGCGGCGTTGTCATCTGCGTCCGACCCGAAGTTGACTACTTCGACGTCAAATTCTCCGACTCCGTCCAAGGATGGCACAGGAGATGGTTATACGTCCAAGAGGAGCACATAAACTCGCAAGAATACAACATCGCTCCTTTTGATGGTGCCGCAAAAATACTCCGGCGCCGATCATGGGACGCCGAAGCTACCGATGAAGAAAAAACGGCGACAGATGCTCTGATGAAGCGCATCCATGAGCTTCAGAGCACTCGCGGTAAAGAACCGTCGGGTGTTCAGATCACTGCTTACTTCCTTAGGATCAGGGTGCAGCCTCTACATGCTCGCAAAAACCCCCTCTGGATGTATGCTGGCGAGGAAGATGTTGATCGCGTATCCAAGGACCTTTCTGTGAAGGACTTGGAGAGGCTTGTTCGACGTTTTTCTTCGCTGAGCAAGAAACAGGAGGTTCCAACCTCTTGTCGCGTGGAGCCGTATAGTGGCAGTCACACCCTTCCCGAAGTAAGTAACTTCTATCTCGCATTGTACTTCTATTTTTCGACTGTTTTCCTGTTTACTTATTTTTCCTCGGTGTTACTTTTTCATCCTACAGAACCATCAAGTTCTATCTTATCTTCCTCCCATTCCTGAAGGTGGAGAGGTGGATGAGCGAACCGTCGTTACCGACGAATCGCAGGAACCTCTCGTCCTGAGAGTGAAGTTGCGGGATCTCATAAATCCGCGACTTCCTTCGAAAAAGAAACCGACTCAGAAGCTTCTGAATCAGTGCACTCTCCTCCTTCCGCTGTTTCTCCAAGGAACAAGAGGAAGAGGGATGAAGTCGAAGATTCCGGCACCTCCAAGCCCAGTGGGTCACCTGCCGAGGAAACTTCTCCTGAAGATGAGGGTACCTTCTGCCCTTACAACGACGCTGGCTCTGTTAGCTCATAAGTTTCGCTGTTTCTTATTTTTGCACAACTCTTGTGAGTATCCTTACGTTTCTATGTTGATAGTGGCGAGGAAGAAGAAGAAGAACCTGCGGCTAATGTGACGGCTCATACGAGCACATCAAATACCGTGGTTCTTTTGGAAGCACGCCGCGCTGCTGAGGAGTCTTCGCCTCCCCCTCAGCAGAATGTGGAAACGTCGACTCCTACAACCAGCCCCCGAGCCCCTTCGCCAAAGAAAGCTAGGACTGGGGCTGACGAAAACCACGAAATTGTGACTGGGAGTTCCTCGACTCCTCCCTTGGATGATGTAAGAATTCTGGTTACTATTTTGTTTCGCCAGTCTTATCTTTTACCGTTTGTCAAGTTTTCCACTCTAAACTTGCTTCTCGACTTTATTTTTGTAGCCTCTGATGAAGCATCTCATCAAACTCGGCACCCAATTTATCGAGTATCGTGATACTGCCGAAGATTTGAGAGGTAAAGCTTTTTTTTCTTTAACTAAGATATTTTGTTTTTTCCTCGGCTAATCTATGTTATCCTTCTGTCAGAGGCCCTCGACAAAGCCAACGAACGTGCTGACGCTCTCGCTATTAAGCTTGAGCAAAGTGAAAAAGGTCGCGAGAAAGCTGAACAGGATGCTGCTTCTGTTGAAGATCTTCGCAAGAGGCTCCAAAATGCTGAAAATGCTCTGAGCGACAAGGTGACTCAACAGATTGCGCGTGAAAATGCCATCATAGTTTGCTTAGAGTCTCAAAACCGGTGGTTTGTTAGTAAGTTTTTTGCTCTTATTTTCCAAGCTTCTTCTAAGATCGGCTCTCTACATATTTTGATGAACTCGAATTTTGTTCCAGCAGGAAAAATGGGGGAAGATTTCACCTTGCATGAAGCTAAGGAGGATCGTCTTCTCGACACCCTCTCAAGCCTCGAGCTTCATGGGGATCTGGCGCGCACCAACATTAACGATGCGCGGGCTGCGTTCACACGCCTCTTCCCTTATTTCTTCCCCAAGCAGACGCATCTGAAGACTTTCTCCGAGCTTGCTAGGCGCTTCCTTCCCCAAGAGGACCTTGCATTGGCTTTTCGGCAAGAAAATTTGAAGGTTGGAGTCGAAGGAACCATTGCTCACTCGAACTTGGTGAAGGCTAAAGGAATGAACAAGAAAAAATGGAAGGTCTTGGTGAAGGCTGCCAAGCCTCACTCGAAGAAAATCCTCTCCTTCTTGGGGCACAAACCAGCTGCTTCTGCCAGTACTGCCAAGCCGGAGGTCAAGTAGACCAACCTATCCCTCCGTTTTTTCTTTTTTGTAGTTGTCGCTATCTTTATGATTTGCGACTGCTTTTGTCGACTCATTAGGAGTCAACCTTTGTAATGGATCCCAATTTGTGTAAATACCACGACTTATTAATGATAAGAGGGAATCCTTGTTTGGTATTTGATGTCGACCTTTTCTTTCTTCCAGTTCGTGTTTGACAATTATTCTAAGGCTGCTGGACCATCTTCTGCTTCTCCTGCCGCATCTCGCTCTAAACGGATGTCTGGCGATGTTTTCTTGGACGATTCCTCATGTGCTGACTCGAATCAACAAGAACTGGGTGAACTTCGACAGCAACTTCAGGCTATGAAGAAACAATCTTTAACTGTCATGAACCAGTCCCACAAATCCTCCGAGCGGGAGAAAATGGCTCTCCACTAGACTCAAGGAGCCCTGGAATTGAAAGAAGCTGCGGTTGCCGAGGCTTGTCAAGCTACCTCGAGAAAACTATATGCTTGACCTGATGACCGACGCAAGTCTAGATATGGCGGGTATGTTTCATCTTTTTACTCTCCTTTTCCTATCCGTATGTGCCTTTTCCGTACCTCATTGTGCCCATTGACCTAGTTAGGCTCCTTTTTGGACGCTGATGCCGAGGATCAGCCTGTTGATGCGAGATCCGAGGTTCTTGTTCGACTAGCTATGCAGAACAATGCTAGCTTTTGGTCTACCCCAGACCGGACCCGACGAATTGTACGATTTCAAGACCGCGCGGCTCAGGTTCGGGAGTATCTTGAATTATGCACGAAGACATTGGCCATGGTTTACAGTGCCATGTTTCCTCGGAATCTTCAGCCTAAAACTCTTCCTGACTTGATGGACAAATTCAAGAGTGTCCGTCGAATCCATGGATTTGTGAAGGCCCAGTTAATGGCTAGTTCTAGATTCTCTTTAATCATGTTGCAAATCTGCTATCCAAAGTTGGATATGTCCAACGTTGTTGATCTCTGCCACGCCAAATTGAGGAAAAGAAGAAGGAACGTCGACAAGATAAATGACGCGGTGACACCCGTTGCTGAGAAGATGATTGAGGATCTTCTTCGGATGGATGCTGCTTTCTTCAAGGAATGCCATTATGCTGATACCATGGGTGCGTCCACGGAAGATGAAAGAATAAATATAGATGACTTGATATGAGCCCTGTCTTCTTTTCCTGCTGTCGAGTTTTATCTGAAACAAAAGAAAGATCTTGTATATTGCGAGAGCCATGTATAGTCAAAGCAAGTTTGTTTGTTTTTTCTTTTTCTCTAGCCCCCGAGCGTTTCGGTGGGTGTATGTATGTTTATTATTCATGAGGTGTTTGAACCAAGGCGAATAATTTTTGAGTTATATATTGTAAGGACCGAGTATATATTGTTAGATATGCGGGTTCTAAGCCCCCGAGCCTGACGAAGAAAAAGATATAAGTCACCAATATTTTAACTATATTGCAGCATCGCGAGCCCGCCTCATTAAAAACCTTTTAGCCCCAAGGAAAAGAGTGCGTCTGAAAACTCGCGAGCTTTTCAGTACATTGTGTGCTTACATACGTAACTATATTTCGGCTTCTATGCGTAAAAACGTCGGAGCTGCGCCACGTTCCAGGGGTTTGGTTCCTCCTTCCCTGTCTTCTTGTCCTTCAATCTGTATGCACCTCCTGGAATCACTTCCGTAACGATGTATGGTCCTATCCACGGAGATTCGAATTTTTTGTGACTGTCTTGGGTGAGCCGAAGAACCAAGTTGCCAACTTGAAAAGACCTTGATCGCAGACGTCGACTGTGGTAATTTTTCAGGTTCTGTTGGTACGTGGTGACTCTTGATAACACCTCATCTCTAGCTTCGTCGAGTGCATCGATATCGTCTTCCAGTGCCTTTCTCGAAGTTTCTTCATCATACTCCGCCACTCTCGGAGAATCATGTTCTATTTCTATTGGGAGCACCGCTTCAGCTCCATGGACCAAGAAGAAAGGGGTTTCTTGCGTCGCTATGTTGGGTGTTGTCCGTATGCTCCATAGTACGCTAGGCAACTCATCTGGCCACGTGTGTCGAGCTTTTTCCAATGGTGTTAACAGTCGTTTCTTGATTCCATTACAGATGATGCCATTTGCTTTTTCGACTTGGCCATTGGTTTGCAGGTGCGCCACCGATGCAAAGTGCAATTTGATGCCCACTTCTGCACAGTATGCCTTGAATTCTTTGGATGTAAAATTGCTACCGTTGTCTGTAACTATACTGTTAGGGACACCGAAACGAAAAACTATGCCCTTGATGTAGCTCCCCACCGATGCTGCATCTGCCGAAGTTACTGGTACTGCTTCAATCTACTTGGTGAACTTGTCGATAGCCACAAGCAAATATACGTATCCTCCTGGCCAAGCTTTGTGTAGCTTCCCTACCATGTCGAGACCCCATTGTGCAAATGGCCAAGCCAATGGTATTGGCATCAACTCTGCTGCCGGAGAATGAGGTTTTGCCGCAAACCTTTGACACGCATCGCACGTGCGCACTATGTTTTTTGCATCTTCTATTGCTGTCAACCAATAAAATCATGCCCTGAAGACTTTGGCTGCTATTGCTCGGCTGCTCGCATGGTGGCCGCATATTCCTTCGTGCACATCCTTAAGTATGATTCTTCCTTCTTCGGGGGTGACGCATCTTTGCAATACGCCTGATATACTTTGTTTGTACAACTCTCCCTTGACCACCGTAAAAGCTTTAGATCGTGAGATGACCCGTCTTGCCTCAACTGGATCTTCGGGTATTTCTTTCCTCATAATATATGCCACATAAACCTACATCCAAGGAACTTGTATCATCATGACTTCATGTGGTTCCTCCTCATCTTCCGATACGTTGGCCTTGGTGTTTGCTGGAGCCCCCGAGCCTTTCTTGGATTTCTCCTATTTCTTCGGCTGCTTCAGTATTTTCTTCGGCTTGGTGGACCTTTCACTTATCTCTTCCAAAAATACGTTTGGTGGTATCGGCAGGCATTGCGACCCGATGTTTGCCAAAACATTGGCTTCATCGTTGCTGAGTCTGCTGATATGGTTAATGACGTGGGCATTACCCTTCGGGTAACCAGTATTGCCCTATCTGATATTGACAAGTTGGAGGCCCATGAAGCTACCAGAAGGCGAGATGGGCCACTAGGCCGGTGAGTCAGAAGATTCCTTGGCGGACAAGATCAGGAAACGGACAAACAAGGAAAGATTGGATCTAATCTACTGTAAACCTAGTCGTCCTCGGTTAGGACCCTTGAGACCTGGCCTCCTATATAAAGGTCAGGAGAGGGCCTGCCGAGGGACACAATCAATCTTAGCAGCAATAGCCAACAAAAGCTTAGAACTAGGTTACCCTAGCAACTAGCATCTCGACGAGATCACAGCCGAACTATTCGGCACCCCATTGTAACCTGTTTTCATCATAATCAAAGAACAGACAGGCAGGACGTAAGGGTTTTACCTCATCGAGGGCCCCGAACTCGGGTAAATCGCTCTCCCCGCTTGTCCGTGTAGCGATGTCTCGTGTCAGCTTGCAGGATTCCATCAACCCTAAGCCCCTATCGGAGGGCATTGCCGAGGAGCACCCTCGACAATTGGCGCCGTCTGTGGGAAGACTGTTGGCACAAGGCAGGGCATCGGCAGATCCGATCATGACATCGGCAGCCTCATCGGCAAATTTGCTGGCAATTTCGCCAGCGAGTTCGCCGATAACTTCATCAGCAACCTCATCAACACCATCGTCGCCCGTCTTGGGAAGCCCGATTCGGTTCGGCTCCTATGAGTTTACTCCACACAGCGAGTCCTCCCGTTCAAACTTTTCGGATCTGCAAGGGAACATGGAGATGACCTTCGGCAGCGTCCATTACAACGTCAACGCAGAAGGAATCCTTCAACTGCTGGAATCCCCCGCTTCCGGATCGACAAGTTCGAACGCATCATCTTCAGTCGACCTGTCGGCTGGCCTAACGGGATCAACTTGCTCTCCTACACCATCGGCTCCCCGCTCGACGTCCTCTATGTCAGTAGGGTCGGACGATTCTTCGTCTTCGAAGTTGACCTCGTATTATTGCCTGAACTGCGACACCAGGCACGGACTGGGATCTACCGACACGTCGTTCATCTGCAACGCCCAGTATTCATCGGGAGAAGACAGTATCGACAGCACCATCCTACGAACCAACCAAAGGGCGGAACGCCACCAGGTCTATGTCGCCAATAACACAGGGAACGCAAGGCGCAGAGGAGACGAGGACCATACCCCCCGCTCTAGCAGAAGGGCAAGTTTGGAGGACAGCGCCAGCAACCGCGATAGCGATTACACCATTGCGGATGAAGAGTGGGCGGCAGCACGGGCAGCAGTACTCAACAACACACCGCTCCCTGCAGGAACTTCGGTCGGAACCCTCAATGCTTACCGCTCCATACTAGAGAAAAACCGAGAACACTTGTCGAAAGAGCAAGCCTCCCTCGAGAGACGCTTAACTGCTGCGGATCGATCCAGCGAACGACGAAGGGGTTCACGGGGGAGTGCCTCCCGAAACACCCAGGGAGCAGGCAAGCACCGGTCGAGGATGTCCAGGCTTTCGGAAGATGACACCAGAGAGATAACGTCAAATCTGACTAAATCTTTCATGACCACGGATACCGCGGGCATGCCACGGCCAAAAACCGTTGCAGCAGCAACGGCCAACCTCGCCGCTTACCTCATCAACCAGCGCCCTGAAGGATCTATGGCTCAGGCTCACCGAGGTGCCCTCGAGAGTCTCGCGATATTGGGAAACAACCTGGTCCCGCAAAAGGAAAAAACTATGGCCCAAGGCAGTGGGTCAAAACATCATGCGAGAGACGCTCGGGACGAGATCACCCAGAGCAGGATCGACAAAGCAAGGCGTCGACGCGCCACCAGGAAAGACGACGATAGTGATTCCTCGGATGAAGACCAGGAGTACGACGGCGAGCTCAGGGGAGCCGACTGCCTAAGTTACAAGATACGCGAAGCAATGCCGCCTAAAAAGTTTAAGCCTACCCCTACTGACGCCGCCAAGTACGATGGGCAGCAAGAACCAAGATCTTGGATAGATGATTACCAGCAGACAGTGATCTTGCACAAAGGAAACCAGATAGCGGCAATGCAATGCTTAGAACTTTACTTGAAGGATTCAGCACGGGCCTGGCTACGGGGTCTGCCGAAAGGTTCTGTCAAATCATGGGATGACCTAGTAGACGCCTTCGTTGCCAACTTCCAAGCAACATATAAGAGGCCCATCGGGATCGAAGAGCTACGGAATTGTCGACGAGAGCGAAGGAGTCGATGCGTTCTTACATTGGGAGATTCACAAAGCTCTTGAATGCCGCCGAAGACGTATCTGTAGACAGAGCAATCGACGCTTTCAGCGACGGCGTCCAGCGAGAAAGTTACATAGAAGAACTCGGGCGCAAGAAGCCAAAAACCATAACCAAGTTAATGGAAATTGCCACAGTGGCCGATGGCGAAGATACGTGCGAAGGCCACGCGCAGCGATGACGAAGACGATGATCAGCCGAGGCACGACTCGGGTAGCCGAAGGGATCGACACAAGAGGAGGAAAAACCGCAACTACGATGATAACAATCTTGTAGCGACGGGGTATGCCGATCGGCGGGACGACCGAGACGACGAGGCACGATGGTAACCGGAACAACTGCGGGAACCGTGGTAACTATAAACCACGGCAGCGAGAGGACTCCCGAACTACCCTACGCTGAACAGGTCAACGCCCCTTGTTACCTACATTCGTATGTCGATTCCAAAGACGGCAAAACGAAGTCGAGTCACCTGCTCAGGGACTGTCGACAGTTCCTTGACATGCACAAGCTCATCCAGCAGTCAGGCCAACAACAGCTACCACCACCGCCACCACCTCCACCACAGCACCAAGTCCAGCAGGCTCAACCCAACGAGGCATTCCCACCGCCACGTGGGCGGATGAGTATGATCCACAGGACAGGCGTTTCAAGAAGAGAGATGAAGAAGCTCACCCGAGAGATCAATTTGGCAGAAAGCATCATGGCAAACATCCCCGAGTACGTCGACTGGTCGTCTCAGAGCATTACGTTCAGCCGAACAGATCATCCGATGACCATACCAAAACCAGGACATGCCACCCTGGTAGTCGAAGCACAAATTGGAGGGTTCAAGATGAGCAAAGTGTTTATGGATGGCGGAAGCGGGCTAAACCTGATATTCGTCGATACAATCGGGAGTATGGGGATCACCATGAGCATGTTGGAAGAAACAGACACCTGCTTCCACGGGATCCTTCCAACCGCACCGGGATACTCTCTTGGCAAAGCTTACCTGAATGTCATCTTCGGCAAAGCCGATAATTTTAGGAAGGAGAAAATCGAGTTTGAAGTGGTGAACTGGGAATCACAGTATCACGCTATACTCGGAAGACCAGCTTATGCCAAGTTCATGGTTGTGCCGCATTATGCATACCTCAAGCTGAAAATGCCTGGGAACAATCGGACAATTGTGATCGCGACTTTCAGAGGATTGCTGCAAAGTTTGGGCCACAGCGAGAAATCGTCGGCCCTGCGCCCAAGCTGTCCTTACGAGAGATCAAGGAAGAAAAAGATGGCAGGGAAATCAAGAAGAAGCCAGCCGCTCTCGCCCTTAAAGCATCGGCAGCTGAGGCTTCGGCAGCAAAAGACTCGGCAGTTGACGGCACAGAAGACTTAGGAGATAGCAAGACGATGGCAACCACCGTTCAAACCCTTGATGAAATCAGCAACGCCGCTACAAATAC
Organism: Lolium rigidum; assembly: GCF_022539505.1. Taxonomy (NCBI): domain Eukaryota; kingdom Viridiplantae; phylum Streptophyta; class Magnoliopsida; order Poales; family Poaceae; genus Lolium; species Lolium rigidum. The sequence goes on from NC_061508.1 coordinate 171,041,157, forward strand.
TAACGCGGTGAAGAAGCCAGAAGAAGAGAAGAATCCCTTCCTTGCCTAAGCAGCTTACTAGCTTTTATTATGTTTTTTTTCCTTCATTATAAACAGGGCCCCCCTCCTTCCGCCCTTTAGCATCATCCTTACTTTATTAATAAGAACTTAAAGCTTCGATTCTTGTTAAGCATTGCAGTACCTATAAACTTCTAAACCCCATCACTATGTAAACATAGTACAGGGCCGAAGATTGTGCTCCAAAAGCCTCTGCGAGTGCTAAGATGACGACATCTTTCCCTCTGCTTTAGATGCCTCTACGAGCGCCGAACAAAGCAAGAGTTTGGAAAAACTTACACACAACCCACGCTCAATGTTTCACTTATGGAAATATCAAAGAGCAACGGGCCCATCGACAGAATTATTACACCCGAAAAATTCGGGAATAACTGTCGAACTTCACAAACGGTTGAAAGCAAAGTTGCGCATACAACAGAGTTTAGCAAAACCTGCAACACGAGCTGATCACTCATAATGATTTGCTAACCAACTAATACTCATACATCCAACGGGCAATTAAGCTCCGCCCCTTTTAATATCTGCCAACGGCATGGTGAAAGTACACATTCGTGTACCAACCAATTAAGAAGTTTTTCGGCCCAAAAAACCCGAATACTCGGACGGATTAGCCGATACAATATACAAAAGTAACTTTACACCTTTCCATCACCCTTGCGGAGTTTCCTTTTCTTCAGGTACCTTTGACATCTCCTCCAGCCTGTCGACAATCACATGAGCAGGAGCCAAAACTTTCGGGTACAGCTCCTCAAAGTCCCCAGTTGCGCTGGCAATAGACTGCAAGTGGACTGAAGGATAACAAGCAAGCACAAGGGCAAGCGTGCATTTGGCCCCTGCAAAGACTTGAGATCTTACTAGCTCCCGAACCTTCTTGGCACTTCCAAATTCAGACATCAAAGTCAAAAGGGTAGGGGAACTGCATTCAGAGGGAACATTGTTTTCCAAACTACCCTCATGGCCCTGTAGCACTTGTCGAAGAAACTGGTGGACCTGTTGCACCCGATCCAGGAATTTAACGACAGCCGAGGTCTTCGATTGGTCCCGCCAGAAAATTTCTTCGGATGAGGAAAGCTGAGTCAAAGCACGCACCCGCTCGTGTATCTGCTTGTTCTCTTCCGCAGGATTCAACGCTATGACTGCCAAAAGAATCAATCAAAGATCCAGACAAGAAGTTGCTAGCAAGCAGCCAAAAGGATCAAGAAACTTACAGTTTAAACTTTCGGTAGCTTTCGCAGCTCGCCAAGAATGTACCGTTCCACGGCGGCTGCGATCTCGCCTTTTTTATTGATGATGGCAGCTAAGGCATAAGTGCTTGCGTAAATCCTTCTCCATCTGCGTCATTCGGTCTTTCATGCGCTCGGATCCGATCGCTTTCGGGAAGCGCACCCGACGAGTCGTACGTAAACGAAGGTATCGGGAAGACTGCGGAAAGTACTGGTTATAAAGAAGTGATGGATATGGTACAACCGAACATCCAAAATAACTCCCATCGGGAGAAGTACAAGAAACTGATATCATAAGCAAGAGTGTGTCTACGACAATGACAGCACGAAGTTTATTACAAAGCATGAGTTTGGTGGCAGAGCAATGTTTTGCATCAAGCTCAAAGACACAAGTTTGTTACAAGAATCAAGGAAGCTGAGTTTGAGTCGATGAACTAGGGCCAGCCGATGATTTCCTTGATGAAACCAATTCAAGGAGCTGACGAGCACAAGTAAGAGCAGACGCCTTAAAGGTGCTCAAATCAACAGATTGCCCGTCCTGCCCTTTCGGAAGCCCTTTAGTCATTTCCTCGATATCACCCTTAAAGCCGTAACCCATCATAAGCTGGAAGGCAAGGACAGCACCATAAGTGCGCGATGTACGCTTGAATACCTCGATGGCCTCGTTGGTGTTAACCGCGAAGGTATCGATCAGCTGTCCTAGGGTCTTTTCTTGATTGATCTTGGGGAAGATCATCGAGTGTATCTGTGCCAGAACACTCTTCCCCTTCACGAGAAGCTCTTGTGTAAGCTGGTGAGAAGCAAGAACCATCGACACAGCATTCGACGAGGAGTTATTTGCAACTCTTTCTAGGGCATCGACAGGAATGTTCGCCGCCTCTGCGATAGAAAGGAATGAAGAAATTTAGTCATTGACGAAAGTTTAAATCCTTAACAACGTCTTCCGACAAAGGTATGTTGAAGATTACCAAGCAAGGCCAACGAAGATTGGTGAAGGATTTCATCCTTTTCGGCTGCTCGAGCCTCAGCCACCAGCCTAGATGCTTCCTCCTCCTTCAACTTCCCTTTCAGTCTGGCCAGCTCCTCCTTCAGAGAATCAATCTCTTGGCGAGCTGCGGCAGCTATCGTGACTGCGCCATCCAGTTTTGAGGAAGAAGATTCGACCTCCTTTTGTAGCCGAACTTTGTCGGCCTCTAGAGAAGTGAACCGGGAGGCGAAAATCTCCGAGAGAAGAGATAACGCCACGCAGGTCCTTAAGTAAGAAAGAAACAAAAATAATTGAAACAAGGCACGCTCCAAGAAATTCATATTGAGATCAAAAGAGGACTTACTGAAAAAGGAGCCGCAGTAGCAGCAGTTGGAGAAATATCCTTTCCTTTGGAAAGGGAAGACGCGGTCGAAGCTTGAGCCGTGGGAGCGGCCTTAGGCGCCGAAGCTTCAGAAGCTACCACGACAGGCGAAACAGCATCAGACTTGGCCTTCTTAGGAGGAGGCTCAACAAAACCCTCGTCACTGCAAAAGTAAACAGTCAGCTGTGATTAAAATAGGAGTACGACAGGCACAGTATAACCTTCGAGAGGGAACTACTTACATGTCGAAGAGATCATCTTCATCGGCGAAGCCGCCGGTTGATCTCTTCGCGGGAGAAGCCTTGGCCCCACCGCAGCTGCATCAACAAAAGTATCACGATCAGCGTCGACATTGCGCACTGATCCGTCTACGGTACAGGTGTTATCGGCTGAGGAGGGAAGATCAGCATGGGCTACTTCAAGATTCATCGGACCATTATATTCATCCTCTAAACCTGTTTGATCCATGGTATGAAAATCTATGGGGATTGAGGAGCCTTTTCCCTCAGAAGTGTCATCCGGTGAGTCATGTGTATTTTTGGAAGGCACAAGGATCTGACAAAGAAGAAAGACAAATAAGGACAAAGATAATCATGTCGGCTAAGCAAAGAGCTGTAATAAGAGATATGAAAAAGAAAAGAAAGTACCCCTAATGGCGGATGATCAACGTCTAGGGGAGCATAAGAAGAAATCAGCGGAATCGAATCGGCCTGGTTAAAGGAAGTGAGGCGACGAACTTCATCGAGCAACTCTTTTTCTGATAAATCGGCAGCATTGATCCTGGTCACATCCTTTGGACCTGAGTACAACCACATCGGGTGAATTCTGGCCATGGTCGGTTGGATTCGGCGCCTCAGGAAAACTGCTGCCACCTCCGTACCAGTCATAGTTTGGCCGTCAGCTTCTTTAATTTGAAGGAATTTGGAAAACAATTCTTCGGCTGAGGCCCTTTCGTCGGTTGAGAGGATGTTCTTCCAGGAGTCTTTAGGTTTGGCTTCAGAAACGTCGGCATAGCGGGGGAGTCGACATTCGGGTGACGAGGAATCCCTAACGTAAAACCATTTCAACCTCCATCCTTGCACGGACTCTCTCATTGGGAAATTAAAGTAATTAACTTCTGAGCGAGCAACAAAACCTACTCCTCCGGTGACAAAGTGCCCATTACTACTGCTGTATCTTTTCACATAGAAGATCTTCTTCCACAACCCGAAATGAGGCTCAATGCCCAAAAACGCCTCGCAAAGGGTAATGAACACAGCAACGTGAAGGATCGAATTGGGGGTAAGTTGCCATAATTGAATTTCATACGTCCGCAAGAGATGGAGGAGGAATCCATGAGCAGGGAGTGAAAGGCCTCGATGAAGAAAAGATAAGAACATCACAGAAAATCCAGCAGGAGGATCAGGCCGAGAGATCGCACCTGGAAGGATTACATCTCCGGCATTGGAGGATATCAATCCTAGGCTTCGAGACCTGTTTTCGTCACGCTTGGTGACGGTTGAAGCTACCCAATCTCCGGGTTTGGCCATCGAGCCCGAGGGCGCCGGCGGCGCCGGAGGCCGGGGAGGGGCGGTTGGAGCGTTCCCCTTCGGAAGGGAAGAAGAAGACTTGGCAGCGGCACCTTCGGCGGGTGGAGCTACCAGCGGCGGTGGTATTCCTCTTTTTCACCATCGCGAGATCTGGAGAAGATTGGAACTGTGGCGGCGGCGCAACAATGGCGGAAGAAGGAAGAAGAGGAAGATTGAGGAGGTGTTGCGGGAACTGTGGAGAAAACTGGGAACTTTGAGGGAAAAATTAAAGCAAGCACGTGGCGCTTAAGGAAGGGAGAGAACTAACGGCCCACTACGCCCACGATTGCGCGAAAATCGAGGAGCCACCTCGATCGTTACACGGACAAACCCTAAAACGTTGAGTGAACAGGGCTAGGGCTAGCTTGTCATGATGGACCAGTCAAATCGGCCTGCAGCAGTTATACGTCATCAATGATGTCATGATTTGAAAGCATTCGAAGGAAACATGAAAAGTTATCGGATGAAGGACTTGAGTCTAAGCACGGATTGCGAGCATCCGTACCTAGACTCGGGGGCTACTCCCATCGGGAGCGCTGACGCGCACCCGATAAATGAGGACTCAACAGAATGAGCAGTCGAAGGATAAAGTTTTGAGCCAGCACT